>NC_092859.1:70441197-70449756 GCF_032062135.1 Pyxicephalus adspersus
AAGTTACATGACTGATACTGAAGCTTCTGCCTGGCACAGCTATGTCATGGTTGTCAAGAACTTCTGGGGTAACTATAAAGCACAAAATTATAATGAACTGGTACAAAATTTGCTCTTAAACTTTAAAAATGTGGGTGCTACTATGAGCATAAAGGTACACTATCTCCATAGCCATTTGCAAAAATGTTCAAGAAAACCTTGGCGATTTCAGTGAGGAACAAGGGGAGAGGTTCCATCAAGATATAAAGGTGATAGAAGAAAGGTATCAGGACAGATGGGATAGACACATGATGGCAGACTACTGCTGGAGCCTTCAAGGTGATTGTTCTGATCATCAACATAAAAGGAAATAATACAAACAGAGTTTTTTAATGACTTCTTTGTGATTAGTTCTGCAATTATACTGAATATATTGGCATTACATTTTTCTATTTTCTAGTTTAATTTTGCTTAATTTTTCATGTTTCATTAATTTTCCATAAGGTTATTATTGAGGTCATTATTTCAAAAACTAGAGCCAGTCTAGCAAAACCAATACCATTTTTGGAATCTGTGCATTAAACATAACCTAAAATCACTTTAATGTGATTGGCAAGATAATGTTTGTTGACCAGTGTTAAGCTAAGCACACACTTCCAATGGTTCTCGCCGGCTCAGGGCCGATATTGGACATGAATCTCAAGTGTGTACAGCGGGCGTCATTAACCGTCCAAACGACCGCCCTGGCGGATCCACGGACGATGAACGATCGTAATGCACATGAAGGGGGAGAGCACGCAGTGGGATGGCGCTCTGTTGCTATCCCCCTCCCCTCTGCATAGAGCGGAATAGTGCTGCATCGTTTATACATCGTGGAGTGCTTAGCCGTTGGAAAGGATTGTGAAAGATCCTTTCCAACGACTATAATTGCAAGTGTGTATGCGGCTTTATAAAAAAAAAAATTTCTTATTTGTTTATTATCCTACTGTGATGTAAAATTGGCTTAAAAAGTCCCAGAAATTAGTGGTTTTCCACAAAATTGTAATGTAAAATAGGGACGTGGCCATGATCAATAAGTACAGGTTGGATATACTTGTGATATTATCAGTGTCCTCCCTCAGTGATCACTTAGGCTGTACATTATAGGTCAGCAGTTGATCACAAGGTCAGAGGCAGTAGCAAGAAAAGGGGGTGGTAAATGTGCTGCTATGTCATCTACAGGAAGAACTTTAGTCTAAGACACTGGTTGCCAACCTTTCTGGACCCACTGACCACAAAATTTACTGGCTCTGGACCACGCATGTGTGGGGAGCTGAATGTCACTCAAAGAGGAAGAATCTTCCCCCAGGGTGACGTCATGATGCCAAAACCCGCCCACTGTGTCCAGAGACACAACCCACCCACCGCCCTGAGCCTGTAATCTGTATGGGGGTCCGCGGCTCTGGCAGGTGCCCCTCCCCCAAGTGGGGTCCTTTTCCTGACCCCTCGGCTCGGGGTTGCTCTGGTCAGAGAAAAATTAACCATATCATACAAACTGTTTATGCCTGTAAAGTTGTTTACATCCTGTATCATTTGTATTTGCTAAGAGAGCTTTTGAGTGCTGTCTGAGTGGATTTTACTGAATAAGAATAGTTATGTAATTGTAGTTTACTGCTTTTGAAATGTATAGTGAGCAGAAAGTATTACTAGGTTTCAGTTGCAATCAATAAAAATGCAATTATTGACCAAAGCATATTAATGCTGACTGTGCACACTTTCATTGCATGTCAACAATAAATCTTATTTACTACCATTAAAAATATTGTACAGAGAATGTTCATTATTGTATCCATCCATACAGAAATGCAAACCATATGAACAATGTAATCAATCACAGTGGACTGGAAAGGTGCATCTTGTAAAAATACAGAAATACACACTGCTATCCCTGCAGTAAAAAGCCACATGTGAGGTTAGTGGTGATTTTTCACATGAATGAAATACCCTCATTTGTGAAGTGACAAGCAGGTGCACAGTTTTGACCAACTGCATTTTCTCACTTGCTTACTGCAGAGGTATAACCACAAACAAACTCCTGATAAATACATGTTTAATAGAGAACCAAGTACAAATTTAGGTTTATTGGAAGATCCAGATACTGTAGGGAGTACTTTCCCAATTGCTGCCAGAGTCCTCCAGTTCCAGTGGGGTGGTTTGATGTCCCTAGGCCTTGGATGCCTCTGGTGAAAATGCATGCTTCCAAAATTTTCCTGGACACCATTGTGGGAGACATTGATCACTAGGTGAACTGTAAGTACCGCTTCTGTGAACTATCTCACTAATTCACCGCTTCTGGACTATTGCAATTAAATGCTGAACTGGAACACTGTCTGTTGGTAAATTTCTATCTAGTGGTTATTCTTTGAAACCACAAATTGTTCTGCTCAAGCCACAGGGACATTGTTGTGTTTAATCTATATTTTCTATTCCGTAGAAGTTATTGATCTCTGCCATTTTGTAACTGTGGGTTATTGTTGGTTTCATATGTCTTTAGGTTATTGCAAGGTACAACTACTTCCTGTTTGGTCATTTGGCCATTTACCTATTCTCTTACACTGATATGTTCTTCACATTCTCAAGGCCAGGTTGCATTCCAACAACTAATTGCAATCAAAACTTAGTTATCTATGTTATTTTTACTCTAATATTCACTTTGAATACTTTCATGCATTGGAGAAAAATAATATTACATTGGCTCTTCAGTCTCCCCCCACTGCCCTGCTTTTTTTCTTTTCATTCTTAAAACTTATTGTTATCTTTAAACAGGATAAGAAATCAGAGAGTTAGCCAAAGTACCCCTAAATTCTCCATTTCATCCCCTCTAAGTACTGATTTTAAAGTGCAAGTTTATCTATATTTTCCACAGTCCACGGCTGTTGTCAGGATGTCAATGCTAGTATCCTACATACAAAATGAATCAGATAGATCTTATTGCAACAAAGAGAGACCAAATTTCAACTTGGTGCAAAATAAGAACATTTATTATAACGACATGTACATAAAACAAACTATAAATAACAAAAAACGTGTGCATGTGCAATTGCAAAACTAAACCATGTACAAAATATGTGATCAGTACCTTGCAGGTCCAGGCAAAGGAAGAGTGACCCAAAGTTCCAGTAGAGAGATGTAAAATTGTTCCAGAGAGATTGTTACAGAAAGTGATTATCATCAGTTATTTTTTTTCCAAGGGGTATGCTCACAAGTATTAGGTTGCGGGTGCTAATAATTTTGTCCAGGACTTTTTTGACATTTTGTGTTAAATGCCTGAGATTTTGTTGGGTTCTTCCAGTGCCAACAACATAAATAAATAGGACAATACCAAAATAGTTGTCATTGCATCATTTTTCTGGGAGAAGTGGTGTATTTTCTGATATAAATGCAAGGGTGACAATATTTTTGGCCATGTATATAATTTCTATCCCACTTTGGGATGGTGTATACAATGTAAGATTCGAATGACACAAAGCTGCAGGTAATGTATAAATCATGATAAAATATTTATATTCTGTGTTAGAAACTTAACCAACATTGCAAAAAAAGCTGTGAAATCTCTTTTAAGTCTAATTCTTGGTATTCCTAATTTTAAACTCTTTGGACCTCTTTAAATATAGCTCCTTGTAGTATTGACTCCTAAATTGACCAAAGTCATATTAAGCTCAACTCAGACCTCAAAGTCCTTCTCCTGTTTGGATATGAGCATGGGCAGTTTCAAAGTTTCAGTTCTTTTTAATTCTCATAATTTTCTATTACCGTCATTTGCCTTTTTCCTTGTCACTCCTGTGACATTGTGGGGTCTATTTATAAAACAGGGAATCAGACATTTCCTCAAACATGAGTAACAGGAGTAGCTTCAAGGTCCATGTGTTTCAATGACAGTAATTGATTCCCATGAGGCAATGTCTGATTTTCTGTTTTAAAAATAGAACACTTAGCCTAATCATTGTTTTCTTTCATCATAATCGTATCAGAAAACGATGAGAACAAAGAAAATTTAACAAGTGACCCCAAACACTATCAAATGAAAACCATACAAAACACACACAAATTTGACTGAATAGGAAAAATCAGGATCACCAACTAAAATTAAATTAGATAATTGATTCTTCTGATCAATAACACACTGTTCAATAGTCCATTGGCTCTGATTTAAAACTGAGGTCTAATTTAATTGAAAACTAGGCCTCTTGGGATGTAACCATTGAGTTGAAATTAGCAATCAGTTTTTCATATTGTACATAATAAAGTTTAAAAGTGTACTTCAGCTAAAAATGACAAATGTATTGAATAGTGCATTAAAACAAAACAAAATGTTCTAGAGTTTAAATGCAAGCAATTTATTTACTTATATTTGATCTAATATCAGCCTTTACTTATGCCCCATATGTTCTTGGTGTGTATTTCCCATTTGTAGAGGATGCCCACTTTGATCAAGATGCCCATAAAGAAAGTAATGTCTAAGGCTATGTACACACATGCAATTATTGTCACTGGAAACAATCTTTCTTGATCGTTTCCAGCAACAAAAGAGTGACAGATGAACCAATGAACACTGTACACACAGCACCATTCTGTTCTATAGAGAGGGGAGGGGGGAGAACGAGAACTTCCGGTGACCTCAGTACACATGTCTTGCTCGAGACGAGTCTGACCATACATATCTGGCAAGAATCTTCTGACGTGTGTACATAGCATTACACTTTACCTTGCTCGCTGGGGACCAAATTGTGGTTTCTTTTTAAATAAACATTTATATTTAACTTTTTCTGGTCTTTTTACTGGTCATGTGATATCATGGTGTCCTCCTTTCCACTGATGGCAGCTGTTGTTGGGTCTTGTTCATTGACAGCATGGCACTAATGTAGTGACTGCCCAGGAGTGTGACTACACCAGTTGATGTATTGACATACCCCGTGATCCATGTCTATGACAGACAGACGTCACAGGAGTTGGGTTAGGTGATCCAGAAAGTTGAGCCTGTGGGGGACAGAAAGTGAGTATTGCAGCCAGAGCTTTAAGCATCCTCAGCCACGTAAATGGAGCCAAATGGAGTTATGTTTTAGGTACAAGTTCTGTTAAGTTATTTCAGATAAGATATTCATAATCCTGAGGCTACACTGCCACTATTGCATTGTGATAACGCAAAGTAAAACCTGTGTTTTACATCAGACTACAGCAATGTACTTCAATGCAGACATGCATGCTGTACCTATGTACCATTCAATTTAAATGCCACCCTTATTCATATATGAAAAGTCAATCACACCTGTGCTTTAGAAAACAACACTGTACAACTATGAATGCTCATTGTGCATTGAGTTGCTCTGTGCTGTCTTGAGATAAAAAATAGAACAAAAAAAAAAAAAACAACAAACTATTAAATTATTTCATTCTATCTAGCCTACAAGGCTACATAATGTAACATTTGCTATTGTTTAAAGATACGTGGCTTACTGCATGACGCCTAGTGTGTGGTACGATGTACATAAAATGAAATATTTTTAGCAGAATTAAATAAAATTGAACAAAAACTGTTTAATAGTGGGAGGATTTGTGGGAGTGCACATGTGTGGATCTATTCTACATTCTGGGCATGTCAGTGCATCCAGACTGTACTGAGTAACAGTGCAGAGGCACCACTCTGCCTCATTACCAGCAGTGACTAATGTCCACAGTGAACACATGCTGCTATGAATCATCACAAGTAAAGATGCATGAAGTCATCCCTGCAGAATATTCTTGTTTTTCTTCCCCCACTCTTTTCAGTATAGTTTACTAACAACATAATCACAAAAGATATTGGGAATAAAGTGCAATTTGTCTTCATACTTTAATACATACATCTCATAAAGTAAAGTTAGGGGAAATAATAATATCCAAAGCTGTAAAAGAAAGTGATTAAACACACACACACCTAATTGTTTTTATGCATTGATGCTTTGTAGTCACTGGCATTCTGGAGAACTTAGAATAAAGATAGGAATGCCTTACTGATTTGAAATAAATTTTGCTGTCTGCCAAATAGACTGCCCTGTGGTTTAGTACCTAAAGAAAATGCAAAAATTACATGTTCTTAGTCAAGTACCAGTAGGGCCATTTTAGACCAAGTGAATGGGACAGGTTGGGACTGTTTCTGTGTACATGGCTGTGGCTGCAGCAGACCACAGCTCAGTTCCAATAAGTGGCATGTGGCTTTTGGACATGTGGTTGTTTGCCCACACCATTAAAATGTGCACGTGTTTGCCTGCGGTGCAGTTTGCTGTGTATCTGGGAGCTACCAGTCATGTTGTTTGTTCTAAAATGGCTATTAAGTTACCTGTGAAGTTTAAATGTTTACTTACCTTACCACTGTTTTCTGCACTACTGGGTGTGATATCACCATCTAGTAAGATTTTTTGGCAATACAGAGCAGGTGAAATCTGAAGATTCAGTCTTTTCCAATAGCATCTTCTTGTGAGATATAAACTAATATATATTCTCCAGGTTTTTGTGGGAATGAGTGTGATGTCACTCATGTGGAGGGAGTAGATATAAAAAATAACTAATGTCTTTAGAAGTATTTTTGCACATGCTAAGTACTTTTACAGAAAAGTAAAATATACCCTGGTTGTGGGAAGCTCACAGGGGCCCCTAGGAATGCAGGCTATTGCCCACGCTGAAGGATTGCCCTGCCTGCATGCCCTTCCCCAGATGACATCCATTATTGGTTTGTAAAAGCATTCATGAGTTTTAAATCAAGAAACTTAGTTTATTTATGTTTAGGTTACTTAGTTCAAATCTTAAATGTTGAAACAGGAAATTCTGTTTCTTGGGCTTTAGTGTTTACTGCAAAGGGCTCAGAAGATCTGCTTTAATCTCCACCTTTCCAGCAACAAATAATTCACCTTTCCTTTGCCTCCTCGTTGGTTTGTTTAACAGCTAAAGTACTATTACTATTTGATGTAATAAGTTTGTCTCTTTCCTGGCAACTGAATGGAATGGTGGTGGATCACAGGAAACTTGTGTATGTGATCCTGACAAGGGGTAATAAAAAATATCCCTACATGGTCAAAACATAGAAACATTTGGGTTTAGGGGTAAGAGTTTAGATTACATGCAGTGTTAGGATAATGTCATAAAGTAAAAGAGTGTCACTGTGAAGGTCAGGATTACAGAGTATGGCAGAATGTGTGTTACAGGGAGGGTTATGGTGCAGGTTAGTGTGATGGAGGATTTAGGGTAGGACATTGTTGTCTGTACTTGGAGCTTTGTACTGGACACCACTAGTGCAAGAAGAAGCTGATAAATTGCATGAAGAATACTGGCCAAGTTGTTTCACGCTAGGCAATGAGGAAATAGCAGTGATAATATGTATATTAGTTTTTTGCTTACTACTCAAACAGTTCTTTGTAGTTCTGTAATGCTCCTATCGTCGTGTAGCGCTCACCCCCAGAAGAGCGGCCAGTTTGTACCAGGGTCCTTCCTGGTAGGGTGATGATAGAAACACACACGCTCACAGATTATAATATTTGGGGTTTATTTTAAAATCATACAACACAGGGACAGTGAAGGCAGCAGAATATCCACAGAACACAGTACACTTCTTTGGAGTATATCACAGTTCCCATATCATTGACATTCTCTCATAGTTCCAGGGAGAAATAATATCTGCAAGGAAGGATGACCTTGTACCTAAACCCCCAGTCCCAAATTTAGAGCTCCTGTGACATCCTGTCCTTAAGGTTGAAACGTCAGGCCCTGGCTTAGCCAGTCCCCAAAGGCCTTCAGGGACACGTGCCCTATTTATGATCATCAATGACACTGTTAGCATTCCATGACCAAGGAGTTTCCTCCAATACTCCCAGGTCTCAGTTCTCCAGCTATTTTAGCACTGAAATTACTCACCTGAAAAGACAGCAAAACATTCCACAACCCACAAAGGTGGTGCATTGGGGCAGAGATTGTTTGTTCTTCAAACCTGAACAGATAGCCAACCATCACTTCCTGTGGAGAACCAAGTTCCAGAATATACTAAGTTTACCCTAAATCTCCTAAAGAGACCTTACTACACTAAAGGAGCTTTACATGTACAACACTAAACCCTAAACGATTAAAGGGCTATAAACAGGCATTAGAAATTTTAATAAGAGGTTATCTTTAAAACAAAACATGATTTACAACAAATGTAATGATATGTTGATTTTAAAAGAAGATGCTGTGTTAGCAGAGACAGTTGGATAAACATCTACTTACCAGAGGGTTTTTCAGGAAGTATAATTACTATATATATTTACAATCTACAGGACAGCTAGCTGACATCTTTCATACAGTGTAATTTTGTAAAACACTTCCTTTTACGTCTACATTTTGTTTCTTTGTCCCTATGTATTCCTACAATAGCCTGTTGGAATTTTGCAGCAGCATAGTTAAATCCAACACAGGTCTACTTCCATAAAAATATATTTCTTGTTAACTAACCAAGTTCAGGGTGTTTATTACCGTATTTTTCGGACTATAAGACGCACTTTTTCTTCCCCAAAACTGGGGGGGAAAAGTGGGTGC
>NC_092859.1:70451110-70455246 GCF_032062135.1 Pyxicephalus adspersus
CGGTCGTCCGGACGATGGACGACACCGACTGTACACACGCCAGATTTTCGCCCGATAATTGGCCGATGCCGATTATCGGGCGATAAAAATCTGACGTGTGTACGTAGCTTTAAACAGGGAATCAGACATTCCCTCTCATGGTAATCTTCCAGGTTCATGCCTTTCAATGGCAGTAATTGATTTCCACCAGGCAATGTTTGAGGGGATGATAGATTCCCTATTTTATATATAGAACCCTAAAAGTGAAATTTCTGTGCCATAGTTCCAATCTTATTTCCTGTCCACCTTGGAGTTTTAGGTATCTCTCCCCTCATTGGGGAATTCCTACTACTCATTTTGCAATCTTTATAATATATCAGTATCCAACAATGAGTGCGTGATCCCCTACCTCTTCACCATAATGGTTGAAACAGGAGACAAGGGAAAATTTTATTTTGGTGGCAGAGATCTTCTATAGGAAGGAAAATCTCTCCAAAAAGACAGAAGGATGAACATACAGAACCTGACAAGTTTTATCTGCTACTCTAATCGAACACTTTAAAAATGTCTTTGCATAGATTAGGTATAGTTTAATATACCTATTATATTAGTTTTAGATAGTTTAATTTCTATAACCATCATTTTGGAAATCCTGTAAACCATATAGAAATGTCTGATGTATATTTGCATTGGCAGGTATCTAAAACTTCTTGGCAATCTGTTATGACCTTCTTCAAAAGTCTGAGCTGGAAGCAAGCATATTTATATTTTCAAACAGGGTACTGAGTTATTTCTGCACATTTACTGCATAAATGCTGACCTTTCTGCTTTTCTGTTATAGGCTACTTATTGGCACCTCAGCATTGAAACCTTTGCAGCAATGAACTGGTCAGACTGGCTTGGTAAATTGAAGTACCTCTTTGCAATCCTGCTAAGGAAACTAACTACATTGACTAGATTCAATCCAACTTTTTAGAAGCTGATTTTTTCTGAATATTTCTACCTGTATACAAAACAAACTTGTTTCAATTTTAAGGTTCTAATTCCGTGTCTCAAGTGACAAATCACTATCCTAGACAGCAGAACAAGTTTTAAACCAGTTGTTTTTGTTTCGACTTTCATTGTGTTCTTTTCTGTTGTGCATTTCTTTGTTTTACAGGCTGGTTAGTCTGCATTTTATGCTATGGACTGGAGTCCATTAGGACTTGTATAGTAAGCCTGGAGCATGACCACTCTGCACATCTACTTGTAAGTTGCACCTGACAAGGAGCACTACTATTGATTTGTATTTAATAATTAATGTATTCTGGAGACGGGAAAAACTCTCAGGCATCGCAAAGCTTTCAGTCATTTCAGGGCTATAATGACTCAAGTTTGGATGATTGTTTTGTAACGGGATTTTTGAAACAAACAAAATGGAGATGGAAAGTCAGAGACATAGCAGCATCTTCTCCAGATTTTCCAGGAACTACAGGTCTGAAAGCAGCATCAAGTCTTGGTATAACACCTGCTATTCTCAAGAAAAAACAACTTACTCCTTTTGGAAAGCTTTACATAGACAAGCTTCAGCATTCGGTAAGTGTCATTATTTACCTTTTTCTCTGTAAAAGGAGGGGTTTTCAAAATTTTTTTGTAGGTTAATTCAGTAAGGCAGGCCAGTAAACCCTGACTATTTTGCTACAGATTACAATAAAAAAAAATAACTGATATGTAGACATGGCAAACAACTGACAACTAAAAATACTTCTTTTCTCTATTTTTATTTTGCATTGCATCTAGTGCACCCAATATTCTGCAACCTTAGGGTTTCTGTCTCCATGTATGAACTGCAGCAATGGCTGCGTGTAATTGTTTCGCTTACATTTTCTTTAATCATCTCGTATTCATAGCTTGTGCACAATTTGTCCCTTTAAAAAAACCTTTCATAGCAACAATCTAAATATCATATTTTCCTGGGTCCTCTGAGGTCTACACCTGCCACAACAATGTGGTAAAACACTTCCCCTGCTATAGTTCCTATAGAAGGTAAATACCATATGGTTCCTATAGGGAATATATACCACCATATTATCAGCCCATGATATTTACCACTTTGTAACTAAAATACAGTTTTATAAGTAGAGTGCCCCTTGTCCTAAAAGTGTTTATTAACCTTGCAGCAAGGAACTAAATATGTGCCACTGCGTATATTCCTAGTTCTCAGTCTCATGGCCAATAGTAAAAATTACCCATAGCTAAAACTCAACTCTTATCTCTCCATCACTGGTATCAACATGTTCACTTGGTCTTCTTTCTGGTTTGGATTTTCAGCCATCCTGATTGGCCAAGCTGGAATGAAGTAATGACATTCCATCGTTCCTGGAACCCAAGTATGCAGGGAGTGTACATGCATACATGCATACATGCAACAAAAGAATGTGAACAAACTGCTACATTTGTTTTTTTGCAGATAGGATAGTCCCTGTTCTTTCTGCAATAAAGAACTGCCTGTTCACTATGACCATACTGCTAAACTAGGTCTAAGGTTTAAACATTTATATATATATACATATATTCCACACACACACATTACATTTATATCCATTAAATAACTGAAAACTGTTCTGCATTCCCTCATTCCCAGCATATCCACTGTGCATAGTTAGTGCAGCAGTACAATATGTACCTATTTATAAAACTGTGTTCTAACTAATTATTTTCCATATTTGTGCCTCTGCCTGAATCATTAGTTCTGAATAAACGGATGGCATATTTTTCTTTCTGATTCATTCTTCAGGGGGACAGTACCAAGTTTTTCTTTTTTTTTTTTTATGTAAATGCCAGTAAACATACTAGAAGAAAGCTAAAGGTAAAAATAATGAAAAGGTTCTTACAA
Organism: Pyxicephalus adspersus; assembly: GCF_032062135.1. Taxonomy (NCBI): domain Eukaryota; kingdom Metazoa; phylum Chordata; class Amphibia; order Anura; family Pyxicephalidae; genus Pyxicephalus; species Pyxicephalus adspersus. The sequence continues at coordinate 70,453,965 of NC_092859.1, forward strand.
CAGTTTAGTATGAAGAATGATGTTGATGTGAATTTACATTTCAAACAGAGATACAGTATTTGTTCGGATTTACACCTGATCTTCGGGTATAAAACTCCCTCAACCCCTTCTAACTTACTGCTGGGATAAAAATCATTAGGTGCCTAAAGCCTTGGTAACTTGATGTTCTATTACATTCTGCTTAGTTCCTGCTTACATTCTGATCAGGTTCTTCCAAGTCAAAGTGGACACATCCTATTGGCTGGCTTTTCTGAATGAGCCAGAGATTATGTCATGGGGATAAGCAGGGAAAGGCCATTGCTGCATTGGATCAGTGGTTCCCTGAGAAGTTATGCTGTCAAGTGACCTGAAAGACAGATTTAGGTAAGTATATCGCTTTTCACAAAGTAAGACCTGGTTTCATCCTGTGGGATGGGTTGGTGGTACTGAAGGGATGCATTTTCATGACACAGGATTCCCCAACCTCCTGTAGCTTTACCTAGACCAGAAGCTGCAAATGTGGAGTTCATCTGCAGCACCACCTAGTGGTGAAATGTGGTGTTAACAACACAAGTACTTTATCATTCTATAAAAGCTGATGAATAAACAAACAAAACATTAAAACCACTGACAAATGCAGTGAATAACATTTTTACAATGGCATCTGTAATGTGTGGGATAAATTAGGTATTAAGTGAAAAGTCAGTCCTTGAAGTTGATGTTGGAATTATGTTTAACAGGCAAGCAATCTGAGTCACATTGTTGTACAGCTTTTCTGATCAATTCCCCCTAATTTATGAGAAGTGTTAGTGGAATTTCTTAAGCAACTAAGGTGCTTTAGGATCATCCATAGAAACTCAAAATCTCTATTTGATCTCTCTTTGATTCTTCAATATAGTCATGTTTCCTTGATGGATTGAAGCACAGAATATATAAAGGACCACAATTACCTTTGTATACAGGTACTGTATTTGCTAAAGTGTATGCTGTAGTGCATTGTTAAAGCCACCAGCTGGCTTATGCATGTACATCTAAACACCTAAACACGAGTTCTTTATTGTAGGACACTTGCCGACTGATTAATTTCAGTGCCTGTCCCTCATTTAGAATCAAGTCTCTTTTTACTTCTTTTTCCTTCAGTTGTCCCACTTTTTGGGTTTAAATAAATATATATATATATATATATATATATATATATATATATATATGCATTAATCGCCTTATCCAGACTCCAAAGTAGTTTATGCCTTTTTTGAAAGATAATAACATGGCAATGGTTTGCGTACTAAGCTTCAGGATGGAG
>NC_092859.1:70455298-70518591 GCF_032062135.1 Pyxicephalus adspersus
GTGATTGTGCATTGTTTTTCATAATATTTTCTATATTTTGCTCAGGGCTTTCAGTTTTAATGTAAAATAATTATGATTTATATATTCAAACCAGCAGGTGGCGCTCTGGGCTCCTTTTATCTTTACCAGGTGAATACTAACTACCTTTATGAGAAAGTTTGTCACCTACAGTGCTGAATAGCTAAAGCTCATGTAAGCCAGAGATGTTTTTTTTTTTAACATCCCTTCTATACAGGGTTTCTTTACACTTTTTAAAGGAAACCCAGTATATTCCACAAAATCCTTGCCATGGGCACACCTTGTATTAAATTTGAAATAAAATATATATCATTAATTAATTAATATTTAATACACAATAAAAAGTAGTGTGAATTAGTTAATTTCTTATTGCATATTTGTTTATTTACTTGCAGTCTTTTGAAAAGGAATGAACAAATATCATAAATAATGTGTGCTTCCATTACATGCATGTGTCAAGTATATGTTTAACCAGGTGTAAAGTTTATTATTCAAGGATGGTTGAAAAAGGCCAGGGCCAAGTGTCCTGAATATTGCTGAACTCCTAAGTGGGGTGAGGTAGGAGTAAGGGTCATAGTACATTGTGCACTGCCTTCTTGCTGCCAGCTCTCATGAATAAACAATAAACATTTACTACTAATCATACCATGCCAGTATTTCTCCTACTGTTACTAAACAGTAATAGATACCTAACATGGTAAAGCAAACATTCCACTAAAACTGAAGGTTTGCATACATCGTTTGTCTCACTTTCCTCTAAACCAAAACACCTGCTATTAATAGGTGCAATGGCTTCAGAAACTATTCAGCCCCCGTCCCTTTTTAATATTGTTATGTTGCAGCCTGATGCTACAATCATTTAAACTATTATCATTCCTCATTATTCTAGACTCTGTACCCCGTAATGACAAAGTAAAAATGCAGTAATGTGGACAATTTAGTAAATATATTAGGAGAAAAAACTGAAACACTTACCTAAGTATTCAGACCCTTTACTTAGTACTTAGTTGTAGCACCTTTGGCAGCAATTACAGCCTCTAATCTTTCTGGGTATGATGTAACAAGTTTTACAGAGCTGTATTGGGGGATTTTCTGCCATTCTTCTTTGCAAATTCTTTCAATCTCAGTCAGGTTGGATGGGGACTGTTGGTGGACAGCCATTTTCAGGTCTACCGAGATGTTCGACAAGTTTCAAGTCAGGGCTCTGGCTGGGCCGCTCTAAGACAGTCCCTAAACCACATCTGTGTTGTCCTCACTGTATGCTTTAGGTCATGTTGGAAGATGAATCTTCGGCATAGTCTGAGGTTCAGAGCGCTGTGGAACAGAAGAGCCTGTGACCTATAACTAAAGAAAACTTACAAAGTTCCTTAACCCGAAAAAAGGGGGGAAATATATACATACTGAATCCACGTGATTTTAATTATTTCTCACAGAAGTAAATGTTTTAAAACACATTTTGGAGGTATTTTGTGGCCTATGATTTCTCTTGAGTCAAAACCTTTTCCTGAATTCTCAGGTAAAAATAATGGTTTCATGGTTGATGGTTGTCTTCAGGCCAAAGGTTCCCATTTTTACACTAGAAAACATGCACGCAGTGGGGGGAAAGTGATCCATTTGGCAGTCTTGCAAAACTGGCCCAGCCCTTGGGTGAAAACATATACTACCATTGATCTAAATGGTTCCTTTTACTGTGGTTAAAAAATAACCTCACACAAACCAATAATGATCACCTTCTGACCACATTATTCAGTACAGACTTGGCAATGATCCCATTACTAGGATCACACAACCTGTAAATATAAGATGCTCACTTTATTATAGCCCTGTAGTATTTACTGTATTATTAACTAAGCTCTGGTTATAAAGTGTAAATAGTGGCAAGCCAGGATGGACCTCAGGACAGGCAACATCTCTAGGTCTGTGAAATGTTTAAAGCTGCTTTCAAATCTATTGGAGTTATTTTATTAAAACAAAGTGAGTTGTGTAAATTGTGTTTTTGTGAATACCAGATATACTGAATAAGACAATGATGTTGTCACAAACCGTTTCCTCATCTCCAGCATGTTAAATATAATCCAATAAAACTGTTATCAACTAATAAAATTGTATCAAATGTGCTTACACTGAGGATTATTAGTATCAGTGTGATATTCTGCGCATAGGTACTTTGGGTGTAGATATTGTGTTCTAACACTGGGAAAAATAAGGTTTTATTTTTTTTCCGTGACTGTTTTGTGGGATTTTTCCCTCCCTTTTATTCCATGTGGCACTGGGACAAGAAATTAAGGATTTGTTGTCACAAAACTATCCTAAAATTTGTGGTTCTGTTACCACAATCTTGTGATCCAGATCTCATCAAACACAAAGTCTGGGACCCTCACTGCGGAAGCAGAATACTTTGGTCAAAAATGCTGATAAACACCTCCTTGGCTTGCAGATTGGACTAAAAATGATGAATTACTCCTATGTAAATCATCGTCATTACGGATATAGTAATTACAGCAGGGGTTCCCTAAGATCTGAAAGATATTTCAAAGGCTCCCCCATGTTAAAAAGGTCTAGAAAGGCTGCCTGTCTAGAAGCACTGATGGATACATACTTGAGCTTAAAACATGCTATGTTTTTTGTTTTTCCAGTGTCCATCAAGCCTACTTTCAATAAGATCCTATAACTCATATGACCCAAGTCAAGTTTCCATGGGCCCGTGTGCAAGATGGAAAACAAATGGCACAAAACACACACAAAAAATACAGGATAACTTTAAAATGTTTGTTCTGGTCTTCCTAAATTCATTAATGTGTAAATACTTTTAAAAATGCCCCAGCAAGTGTCTACCTGCTGCCTAAAGCCCAGCAGACTAATTACTAAAGTACGTTTTCAAGCACATTACCCAAATGGATTGTAAAAATGACAATATGAGAGAAGTGGACAGAGAGAACTGAGATCAGGGAAGTATTCCCTTGTACAAGCTTGATAAGGAACTACTGAGACATTCCTTCCCAGTGTGGGAGGGAGGGGTTGTGCATTGCATACTCCCAGCTTAGAAAACAGTGCAGGCTCCACTTGCAAATACACACAGTCACACACCTAAATCCTGAGACATTCTTCTGCCATGCTCTGCACTACACTAGAGCCAGTAATCAGAGGAAGCAGTGCGGGCCTGGTAAGCAGACTATATAATATTTTCTGTTTGCATAGGAATGATTTGACTTGGCTGTACTGCATTTATTTAGAGTGGAGTTAAGGCTGGTGGAAGCTATTTGACATGTGTACACACCTTACTTTATCTCTGGCTGTCAATGCCAGGGCTATATGAGCTATAATAGGGATATATTTATAGAACTAGCAAACATAATATTATTACTTTGGAGAGAAGTTACTTGTCAGGAATGTTTTCCTCACTTACACAGTTACTATAATGTAACTCACTAATGTTACCCAATATACTAACATAAATATTTTTGATATATATTTTTTTGTCTTATTTACAATTTTTGGTTATGTTTGGTTAATGGTCAATTTTTCGTAATGTTTCGTTATCCCTTTTCTAAAATGGGGACTAATTTTTAAAAACATGCCATTGGCCATGCCATGTAATGAGATACAGTGGGCAGGTTTGCCATTAGTTCATAACTGGAAGAATTATTTAGCTCTACTGTGAGTCCCTATAATGAGATATGTTATATTCCAGTCTGTGCTCAGTTCCAGTCTATGGTTGCATAGGTATTCCCCAGTGGTCTACATTTGATTTGGAGGTCACTAGACACTGCATTTCATTTTGACTTGTCATAAATCATGCTTTGGCACGTATATTGTCAATGATTAGACAACATTTTCAGTGCCGTTATTTGTGATGTGAATGTTATCTACCACACAGATTCTAAAGGTTAGCCTTAGGATCCTTTTAAATCTTTTAGTCATCACCACCTTGATTACTGTACTGTGTCATTCCATAAATCATGTTCTTACAATACCTGGGGGGGCAATTAAAACTGCATACAAATTGCTGTTACCCATGCTAACCCCTCAGTTCTGATCTATGATTTATTCAAAGTCTAAAAGCTTGCATGGTGTTGGGTGGTAAAGGTAGATTCATTACTTTTCCTTTGCTCTAAATTTTATGTATAAATAAGACGTATTTAGGGCATTCCATTTTCTGCACTGTGCCTTCAGGGTCAGTTCACGTTTTCTTAGAGATGTATAGCTTTTCCTCTTGTGTTTTTTATGGCTTTTAAAAAGAACCTGTGCTGAGAGAAATATGAGGGCTGCCAATAATGGCATGTCAAAATTCTTGTATAGCTTTTCCTCTTGTGTTTTTTATGGCTTTTAAAAAGAACCTGTGCTGAGAGAAATATGAGGGCTGCCAATAATGGCATGTCAAAATTCTTGGTGCATGGCTATCTTTGAATTTTATAGTAATTGACAAGGAACAGTCATGCAGTTAGTGAGCTCAGAACTGGTAATCTGCATATTTGTTCCAACTCATTTACTTGGTATTGAAGTCAAAGTAATGAAAATTGTGTTACAAAATGAGCAAAAGCAGTCTCTTAGATTTTCTGTACAGGTGTTTTAGGGCACCTTCGCACCTGGCAATTCCACTGCAGACCTAAACAGCCATCCTTCCAAAACCAGCTTGTTATATCTCTTGGATGTCCAGGTGGCAAGATCTCGTGAGTTCCTAGTTCTCGTCCAACGTTTATGTTGAACAATCATAACGCACATGTAAACACCAACGTTTATGTTGGATTTGAAGGTCATTTTATATTATGGAAGATTCAGCAGAATATGTTAAAGCACTTGAAAGCATGAAGTTGAAACTTCAGGATGACTTGCCTAAAGTTTGTAAAAATTGTAAAAAAAATAGTTTGTAATTCAAATCAATAACATCTACACCAAAATTGAAAATTATTTTTAGGGTAAATGACTCTTTAAAATGGAACTAAACCCACAATACTCACCTGTCCCCATTGTGTTGCAGAGCTTGCCATATATTTATTCTTGTCTTCCTGGAAACACTTTTTGGCCATCTTGGTTGGCTGGGATGACATAACTGCTGAAGTTTATTCATTCCCTGCATTTGCAGGGAGAGCTGTCATTGCCTGGTATCCTGGCAACCAAAGCAGAGCGGCGCATGTGCAGCTCAGATTTTCTGACATATACCCAGGGGGATCAGGCAGGTAGGAGGGATTTTTTGCAGAAGGGACATCGCCTGTCCCTTTTAGCAATAATGACCTGCCTGATTGTGGATTTTAAAAGTGAAACTTTAGCTCATCTTTAAGCCTAAAACATGCATTAAAATAAGCCTATAGGAACAGGTTCTGACACTGCAGTGTGGTTTAATCACATTGATGATTCTACTGCTGAACACAATGCAGCTCTGATAACTTCTGTATCCAGCGTCAGTGTGTACAAGTTTATGCCACAATCATAACGCACATATTATATGGTAAACCAAATAACTTGGTTTAGGTGGTACCAATAATATATACTGGTAAAGCTTTAGCACAAAAAGACATTTAGACAGTTGTGTACTTCCAACCATGTGACAATAATTCAGTCAATCTTATCCTTGACCTGTATGCGTACCTAGCTTTTCCTTTCTTGCTGAGTTGGTATATCTGCTGCCGTGTTGTTGCTGACTCCTGTTCGGCTAACAACCATTGTTTTTCCTGCACCTGTATGTTCCTCTGCCTGATTTGCAAACCTGCGATCTGCACAGATCCAGCACCTCTAGACTGTCTTTAGATCATCCATTGTATCTAAGCCCGCTGAACGCACTTTTTCCAATCTTTGTCCTTCTATGCCTACAAACTCAAAGGGGTGATTAAGAGGATATGTATGGGAAGTCCACTTGACCACTACTCAATACATACCAGTTAAACCAGTCTGGAGTAGAGGAACACAAATGGTCTGCCCAAACTACTCAACAGTACTCAACACACTTGGGCATGAACTGTTAGGCAGATTTTGTCCATCATCTATACTTGACCTTACAAATGCTTTTTCCCTATTTTTGGGTCAAGATTCATAGCTTGGTAAATATTATTTGTAAGGCTTAGATAAAGTCAAATGGCAAAAACAGAATATGGACGTTCGTAATGGAAATTGGGAGGTGGAGACTTCACTCCTTCCAAATGTTGTTTAAGAGTTTACTGGGGGTGCCTACCTTGTTTTATCTATTGGGAGAGACTTTCAGATAGAGAGAAACATGAAGGAGGCCTTGTTTGTAGGAAATGTTGAGCAAGGGCTGTTTGATTTTTAAGTATTTTACAAGAATAGTTTTGTGGTTTTTCTTGATTATTATGTCAATAAAGTCCACAAACTCACCTGTTTACATTCCAGCACGTTCCAGATGATCTGCTATCCCGGGTCTGAATTAGAGATATTTCCTTTCACTTTCTGTTCATTATCTGGAATCAAGTCATTACCAGCAGAGCCTTTAAATCACATTGCCTCTGCCAACCTGATTTCTTCCCATAGTATATCCTGCTGCCATGCACATCAGTGCTGCCATCAGTAAATGATGCACACACTTGCCCATCCACATAATCTAAAAGAAAATGGGATTCATCAGTCCAGGTGACCTTCTTTCATTGATAGAAGGTTCAGTTCTGCTACTTACATGCCCACTGTGGACGTTTTCAGAAAGGGTCAAAATTGGTACTTTGACTGGTCTGGGGCTCCACAGCACTATAAGTAGCAAGCTTCCAACACATCACCTAAGAATTACCCGATCGCTTTCTGCCTAATATAACACTTGTACAACACAGGTTCCATAGTTACAGGATAATCAGTTATAATTATTTCACATGTCATTGGTATTAATGTTTGGCTGATCAGTGTACCTATTCTGGATACATCAATTAGTGTAAACTTAATACTGGACTTTTAGGTTTAATACAGTGGAGGGTTCTAATCAAACTTCTGCTTTGTGTGGACAAACTTTAAATTATTTTTCTTTTCTGAGCAAATGTTCTTAGGCTATTTTGTCATAAGCCTTTCTATAAAAGGATAGAACTGCTCATAGTTTGCATTTATACACACTCACCATATTAGACTATTTCATGTGAACAGTGACAATTATCTATGATAACATGATACATTCTAAGACTGAGAAAAATATATGGTGGGAGTATAGGAAACAGGCCAAAAGTAATTAGGGAATGCCAGGAATCCGGGAACAGGCAGTGGGACAATGCATCATGTTGCCAGGGAACTCATATGCATATAATAGGAGAGCCATTTTCCCTCATTTCACATTCCATCTCCTCCTCCTGCCCACAGATGTGCAGTGCTGTCAAAAGATGCATTGTGTAAGGACCAGCCCTGTGTCACAGCCGAGGCATGGCACTGCTCTGTACTCGGGGTGTTCTCCGTGCCTCGGTGTGACAGAACTTCAGTCCAATGGGTTGCTGTTTGGGGATCCCCTGGGTGAGAAACCTCTTCAGATGCCCAGGTCAGTCTAGAAGGGAAAAGCTAACAGTTAATCAACTAACACACATTTCAATAAAACCAGTACTGTTTTTTTTTTTTTTTTTTTTTATAGAATTGCTACATTTTCATATTTAGATTGTAATCAAAGCAAATTAGTCACACCCGGGGTCTAAAATAGTCTCTATTATATTAATGCATGGTTACATCAAAAGGGTTTATCAGGAAACAGCTTTTCTTACGCCCTAGTTTGTAGCACTATCTCCCAAGAGTTCTCTCCATACACAGGCTCTTGAAAGTTAAGGCATGTTTACTTTTGGTTGACCTCTGCACTGCTTGCATGAAACAATATTGCCGCTTATTATGACTCTAACTTCCAGTAAATGTCACTATAATCCAAGCATAACTAAAATGAGTATATAAGCATGTAATCTGATTTTAGGGCACTTTGCTCTAATACATTTTATTATAATTCCTAGAGACTATTGCTTCTGTTTCTCCCTTGATTGCAGAATATTGAAAATGGTTTCCAGTCGTATCTCATTTTTCTTTAGCTACACTTCCCTACCTCCATGATGTTTTATTAATCCAATATTCTGGTAAACGTGGTAAATTTACTATGTGATGAAAACAATAAAAGCTTTAAAAACACATTTGCATCGTATTGTTTAGGATGTGTAATCCCTTATTTTTTTATGTGTAATGGGTATTGTCAGCTCTTGCTATATTTATAATGCCTGTATGTCAGCTTTTCAAGCTCTGATCTGAAAGAGTTAATCACTTTAAAACCTTGGAGTTTTGCTATTAAGGTTTTAAGTGACTAGTAAGTGCTATTTGTTGGAGAAAGATGGAATCTTCTGATATGCTGACATGCATTGTATCCTCCATGCTCACATTAGGATATTATCTGGTCACTCCACTTTAAAGTTGATGAGCGGTTACATTTTGTCTGCTAATATGTCTGTAAAAGACTAGCTAACAAGTCTTATCTTAATAAGATTACATGATATCATTGGAAATTTAGAAGTGCTTCTTACCAGGGTTATTCTTTGAAGTGATGGGAAGTCTAAAAGTACAGCAAGGTATAATCAGATTTTCATAACTCCCAAGTGTTCCTGATTTTGAAGGACTATCCCTGTAAGGCCGGGGTCAATACCAGTATTCCCCAGACACCAATCTCCCAATCTATCGCCGCAGTCTTTGCCTATAGCAGCCCCCGCTCAGCCTCGGGAGACTGGCAGCGTCTCCTAGCACTCGGTTTCCCCCAGGACTTGGTTCGCAAGGGATGGTGTCTAGAGATAGGCAGGTAGCCGACCTGCAGCCCACTAATACAGAGTACAGAGCCCACAAATACTGAGTACAGAATGTCAGGAAATCCAAAAACAAGCCGAGGTCAAAACACAGGAAATCAGTCCACCAACCGAAGTTCAAAGGGAAAGACACAAATAGAGTCGGGATCACAAGCAGAGGTTGGTCCAGGCAGAGTTCAATGGATAGTCAGGAACAGGCACAGGTCAGTAACAGAATAGTCAAAAATCCCTCCAACACAGGTAATTCCAGCAGACCCTATAACAGGCACAGAAGACTGGAAGCAGAGAGACTATAAAGCCCCTGCAGCCAATGACAATGCAGGACTGAGTCAGGAGCTGATCAGCCTTTAGAATCCCCTTCAGCTGTGCACAGCCTACCAATGGTCGCTGGGGATGCCATAAATCCATCAGGCTTCACAGTTATAGGGAAGCAGGGGCTGCTGCTATCTTAGTTCTCCTGGTTGTTGCAAATGACATCTCTGGACAGAACAAACAGTGTTTTATATTGCGATGGCACACAGCACGGAGTCGTCCCCCAGATGAGCATTTCCTAACAATCCCTCTATCAGATCCAAGGCTTTCCAGTCTCATACTTCCTCAGCTGTCTCTCACTTTATACACCTCTATAAAAAAGTTTTATTTAACTATTATTATGCATTATTTCACACTAAACCTTTCATCTAGCCTCATTATTTTGTTGTTATTTTGAAAAAGCTAATATAAAGGGAAATTAGTTGAACAAAAAGCACCCCTTCTCCCTATTACTAAAAGCTGGGAAGTATGAGTTTAGGTGTATGGTGAACTGAGCAGTGAAAATGTTTTTCTATTTGGTTACTAGGGGGTTCTTAGTGATGTAATCTCTCAGGGAAATCTATCCTAAATAGGTGTCATATTTTACTACTTCTGCAATTAGGTTTTGTGGTTGAGTTTTTGGTAGACTGGCTTGTGGTTAAGTTTAGGGACTAGCAGGAGGTTAAGTTTGGCTAGGTGGGCTGGGAGGTGAGGGTTAAACACCAGGTAGGAAGGGGGGAAGGGGAAAGGCACCAAGAAGAGTTAGGCATCAGTACGTAATGGGTTGGAGTCAGGCACCAAGAAGATGGTTTGGGGTTGGGCAGTAGTATGGGATTTCATCACTAGAGGAACCCAAATCTGATATGGTAGTCTAAACAATGTACACAAGACAGCAGCAAGTGCACGGTCAATCAGAAGCCATTGACATTCTTCCCACTGGCCAGCAATGTAGGAGGCATTCTTCTTGCTGACCACCATGCTACACTGCTGTGAGCTGTGTATATAGAAATTATAGAAGGGGTTCCCAAAAGCACTGAAAATGTTTTCAAGGGTTCCCCCATATCACAAGTGTTGAGGAATCACACATATTAGAGTTGCATTGATGTGGCCATGTGAGTTCAACATGTGTTTGCCAGTCTACCTATCCTAAAAGATTAGTCAAGGTTTTTTTTGTTTGCTATTTTGAAAGTGTAGTGGGGGACCCCCTTTTGTATTGCTATGTGTATGCACCATGCCTTTGTGTTAATTTTTATATTTAGCTATTTTAAAGGATGTCATGTGGTCCTAATCCAGACTATTCAGATTTTTTATGTATCTTCCTCAGGAACAGGAACTGCAGAGACTATCTTAGAATAAAGACTTGAATCTCTAGAGTGTTTTGTTCATAGCTGACAGTTTCCTGTGCAATTGTTCCCTGCTTGAATAAAGACATTAGCTAATTTTCCTTCCACAGTCTGTGTAGCATTTGTCACTCCAAAGAAGCTCCTCAGAGATTCAGCACCGCATACGTTCCACGTGCACTTTCATTTTCTGGTGGGCTGTTTGAGCATTTTATACGTTCCTTCCTTATTGGCAAGATTTCTTTCTTGGCTCAATTATTCTATTTTATCTCTAATGTAATTCTAGATTTTTACAGCCACTACAATTTTTTTTTCTTCCTACTGACGTGTTCATACAGTAAACAAGGTTCACCTTTTTTCAACACAGATATCTCCATGGATACAGGCAGCCCCCCACCCCATGTACTTGAAATACCAGCCTTAAATAGATGAGAATTGGGACAGATATAGAAGTGAAAGCTGATAAGAAATGCCACAATGCTTCTTTGCGTTCTGCAGCAAACCTTAACCCCTTTTTACGTACATCTGACTATGTCTAGCCCCGGCATTATTAGATCAGCTGCAAGGTATGGTTAGACTGACTTTAATACATTGCATCATTGCTTTTATGTGCTGCCATCTGTTAGATGCATTCTATTTTAATGTATTCCACCATCTTCAGTGTCCGCTGCAGGTAGAGGCTCCATAGACAGCACAGACTCTGGATTCCTGGCCAGCTGGTCACTTTGGCAAAGCTGCAGCACACACCGGCAAGAACGATGTCCCGACGTGGAAACAATGGCATCAGGCAAGTAATTGTCTAAGATTTGCTATACTGAATATTCTAAATTCATACATAAGCTCTAATTGGATATATTTATTAGCATGAAATGTTTGGCTGTTTAGTAAGCAATGAGAATAGAACAGACAAAAGAATAGCATAGCTGAGCTGCTTTAGCTATTGCAGTAATGTTTGAACAGACAATTGTTCGCTGTATTCTTCCTAGGTCTCCCTAGCAACATTTATCACTACTTCATCTTCATCCAGTAGAATCCAGCATATACAGCACAGGCAACAATGCAGATTTTGCTCAAACCATTGGCACAAATCATTTACAATTGTGAGCATGCAAGTTGCTAACATGAGTTAGTACAAATGTATATATTCTGGTATGAATATATATTGCTTTTTTCGGACTAGAAGAGGAAACGTGATGGTGTGATTTAATTCTGTAGGCAATATTCATAATATTGGAATAGTTTTTTATATGCAGCATCTGTCATTCTGCTCCATACAGCAGCGATATGTGCTTTTTGGATCTCTGCCCCCTAATTAAAACTGGCGCATTGATTGGACATCGCATACTCCTGTGTATTGTGCAGTCATCTGCACTTGTGTCTGATCATTGTGATGAAGAAGGTTGGAGTAAAGCTTTTATTGCTGTCTGGGTCCAAGCTGGGGGTGAATCTCTCCCTTTTATTAACCCGGTGACCCCTGTCACTAAGATAGAAATTACAGGGAAATCCAACATTCTGAGTTGTCATCTGAGCAATAGGTGAGAAACTAGCCTCCAATGGTGACACCTGTTCCATGGACAACTCTTTGGTATTGTTCACTTTAGTAAGATTTCTTCCCTTTACTATTAGCACTATTAAGACAGAATGAAAAGGTAAACCCCCTTAGCAGGGCGCAGACCCCTTCCTGCAGTATACAAAACTAAACATTGGACACTGGAAATACACTTTAACTTTAGATGTGTGCAATGCAAATGACTGTAGAATGTGATTAGAATTACACTTCTGCTTTAGAGTTACACAGAATATAGAATATTCATAGAATTACACAGTGATATTGATTTTGTAGGCTAAAAAGGACATAATCAGTAAATAATTAAAGTCATTCATTTATAAACAAAGCTCTAGTTGATTAATCTTATAGTGTTTTATCATAGCAGTATATTTTATGTGCTACCAGAAAAAAACACATTTTGATAATGTACACAGCAGGACACAAGTCTGGTGTTTTTATAGTAGTCGGCTGACTGCTGGGCAATGTAACCGTGTTTAGACACTATTATTATTTTTAGTGTTGGGCATCTATTTATAAAGCAATGGGTCTGACATTCACCAAACATTCTCTGGTGGGTGTTCTTTAAGGTCCATGTGTTTTTAAAGGCATTCTCCACCAGAGAATGTTTGTTAAATGTCAGACTCACTGTTTTAGTACCAGACCCCTTAGTTTTGGTGGTATATTGACATGGTTCTTGTTAAATACATAAAATACAATCATGTTACATCACTTTTAGTAGCTGTATGTACTAAGCCTGTTAAAGTTACCGATTCCTTAGAATATTGTTTATTTATGTTTTTTTAAGTATATATTAAAGTTTGCTAACAAAACATGGATTTTAGGCATTATTCAGCATTTGCTTATTTTTCCCCATGGTATGACTGCAGCTGAGAACACTTTTACATATATTTCTTTCAACAGTAAACAAAGTTTATCCAGTTTCTTAGTACAATGTCCATATGCAATAATGACTGAGGAATGTAATACAAGCAACCATGGAGATGACAGGGCAGTTAACATATTTGATGTTAACCTTACTAATGCTTACACAAGGAATTACAATGCACAGATTTTTTTTCATGAAGGAAGAGGATTGCTGCTTTGTAATTGCATTGTGGTTCCTTCAAAATAATCCAGTGCTTCTGTAGAAACCTTAGAGCCATGTTTGTGTCACTAACCAACATTGAAATGTAATATAATATTGCAAGGACACTTATTAATGTGTAGTGCTTTATTCTTCTTTCAAGCATGCCTTTCAAATTAATTAATTTCAAGGTAAGCATTGCTATATTTGCAAAAAGTTTGCTTACTTACTAAAAGTTGTAGTTTATTTTGCAGGCTGATTTATAGAACAGTGATGGTGTGCAGAGTACAGTAACTCCTGACAGCTGAAATCCAAATACCTTAGTAAGGGGTGACTTGGTGCAATTTAGCAAAGTCAGAATTTACTATCAGTTGCGCAGCTTTACTGAATAAATCTACCTGGCCCCTGGACACACAGGATTTTGTTTATTAGCCACGAAATTGTGTGAACATATCTAATATGAGCATTTGATATAAAGAGACATATTATTGGTTATGCTGGCTGTATGCTGTGAGCTAGTAGACTGAGAAGCAAAATAGGCAAAAGTTTATTTGCAAAATGACTTATGGCAGACAATTACGTTTCAACGTTAGAAACAATCAGGGTAAAGTGAGGTAAGGATAACTGGTTATACCTCAACCCCTCAGCTGAAATATATTATATATATATATATTCAGCTGTGTGTGGAAGCAAAAGACAAAGCATAACAGAAGGTGAACGTTACAAAGTTGTATTTTTTGCATACAATACATCTTCTGCACACTATTTCTGTTTTTATTCTATTGTCTAGTCTAGGCTACAACAGCCCATGTAAAGGTAGGACCTTTACAAAATTTCATTTATTCTTACTAAAATTCCCCTATTTGTCTCTTACGCAAGATTTAAATATGATAGGTATGATCTATGATTGAGGAACTCCTAGTAAAAGTAAAGTGGGGACAATACCTAAAGAAAGCTAAAAGCTCTGTACTCTTATTGTTCCTATGAAACTGTCACTGTTGTTACAGTAGATTTTTTAGATCTTTAGATTTTCTCATCTGTGGGGTTCCATAATATGCATAGATAGACTTTAACTAAAATGTATTAATACTATTGTGAAAGGAAATGCTTTTCAAACTGTGAAGTTTGTTTGGACTGTCTATCTGTACAATATATATATATATATATATATATCTATATATATAAATATATATTGTACAGATAGACAGTCCAAACAAACTTCACAGTTTGAAAAGCATTTGCTTTCACAATAATATTAATACAGTACGATGCTTGTAATTTATGATTTCTGGGGACTTTCCATTATGTTTTTGTCCACCAAGTTTTTCCAGGATTCTAAAGTTCCGGTGTTTGTGTACTTTGAAAGCAAATTCAATATGTTCAGAGGTGGTACAAGTCCCTGCTGCCTAAGGCAAACATCAAATGAATTGTGAACCACAAATGTTTTTGCACCACAAATGTTTTTGCACCTATATGCTTAATATATCCCCTATGGTATCTTCTCATCTATTTTATTCCATATATTGGGAGCATTTGAGGTGATGAAAACAAAATATTAGGGTATTAGATCCTGAATTGTACACTGGTTTCTCTGCCATTGCAGGAAAAGCAGGTAAAAGTATGAAATAGACATAAATACACAGTTTTTTTAAGTAGGTGAATTTGGCAAGATATTTTTAGTGAATCTCACTTTTTATGCTGATTGTAGGGAATTAATATTATTTCCTAAAACCGATCAATTGGAATTCATGAATTGCATTATTTTTTGTAAGCTCACAAAATATTGCATGTACTTGTTTCGTTGAATTTGCCATTACTTTAGAAAAATGGGCCCATGTCACCTTTTTGATAAACCCAATCAATAATACACTTACAGCACAGAAGAAAGCTATAACTCTTTGCTATTGTATATTATCTGCATTGTGGGTATTACCATTCACCACGGTCTTCAAGCAAAGCTTTACACCTGTGCACATAAACCTTACATCCACAGGTGGTGTGGTATGTAGACATTGTCTTTTGCCAGTGGTACCTTGTGCTAGTGGTATGTTTCATATACATTCCTGAGGATTAGTGGTATGTTAAGATCCTACTCCCTGGTACCTAGTGGCATGTTGACTACCTATTCCCTGATATCCATTAGTATGTATAATACCCATCGCCTGGTGCCTAGTGGCATGTTTGATACCTTTTCCCTGGCACCCAGTGGTATGTTTGGTACGCGTTTCCTTTTATCCAGTTGTACATTTGACACCCCATTCCCTGATATCAGGTTGAAAGTGTAGTGCCTTTTCCTTGGACCCCTGGCATGTGTCCGATATTCACTTGTTGGTGTTTTATTTTCATATAAATAGTAGCATATTCAATAAGTCATAGGTTGGTTTTTAAAAAATCGAAAAATAGCACCTATTTTTTTGCTTTGTTAATAATTCTTAGTTCTCTGACATAAATTAAATGAATATACAGCACCTATAGTTTTCTTTTCTACATATAGCTGTATAATATTTCAGTGCACTTGCATGAGGAGTCTCCATGCTTTGTGTCTCCATAGATGACCCGGAGGATTCAGAGCTTGGCTCTGTGGCTGAGGAGACCCCACTGGGGAAGGACTGTATCTCCTTGGGAGTGGGAGAAGGATTTATCACTGGTAATACCGGGCATAAAACAAGACAAATTGTCCAAAATACCTTGATCATTAAAGGCTTTGTATTGATTCAATGTATGATTTAAATGTAAGTCCATCTAAAAAAACAGATATCTCAGGTTTAGAAGAAAATCAGCTTCTTATAACATTAGGGGACCTTGGTAGAAAATGATTTCCCAGAAATTCTTGATTACATGCTCAATGTCAAGGTGAACTGAACTGCAGTAAGAAGGTGGGGGTCAGTGTCTTGGGGACATTGCTATTGAGATAGCCCTGTGTTACAAGAAGCTTGAAAGTTAATGAACCCAGTGAAATTCACTTAGAACAAAAAAAATAATATTTAAAAAAGAAAAGTAAACTAGTTTTGGCATATTTCATGTATTTAGATAACTTTAAGTAGATGGCAAAAATAGTCTTAAAAAGATGTGTGTTAATATGTAACATGATGTGCTTAAAATGCAGGTAAGAGAACAAAACATAATATATGTGAACATCCTGTGTAATAAATTATTTATCATTCATAACATTGTAAATAGAGAGGGGAGGCTGTAAGTTTTCAATTTTTTTCTAAATTAAATTTATTGTTAATATGTTTAAATTAAGTACATATTTTACAGTTTAATTTTCAAATTCTTCTACTTTAAAGACACTTTTTTTTGCTTATGCTGGTCAGCCCATCCTCCCCTGGCCATGTACTATATTTAGGTGAGAAATGTATCAATAAAGAATACAGGTACAGGTATTCCCACCATATCCTTGTTTTCCTCCTGCAGTGCCCAGACAAAGATATTGTCACCACCACCTCCTTGTCCTTCTGGGTTGAGTCCCTTGAAACACACAGCAGTTGAAATTGACTATAGTATCTTCTCATGAGATTTCACTTGCTCTGGATTCCAAAGGACTAAATCTGGAATTATGATGCCATATTTCCCAGGAAACAACAGAAAACAAGATAATATAAAAATATTCCTAATTTTTGTTTCCTTCACAGGTATGTTTGTTATGGTAGGTGATTCAAGAAGGTGGAAGTGGCCTGACCAACATAAAGAGGCCATCAATTTTTGTGGAGGGCTAGTTTTTTTTTTATCAAACCAATTTATTGTATATAGAGGAGTTACAAATAGAATAGATTTATAATTCATTTTACAGAATTAGTGGAAGAAAACAGATCTTTTACAAGCATTGGAAAGTTGATACATTATACAATCGCATATGTTATATGAAGAACATTTTATCCCTGAGTTATTAACTTTAATTATACTGTAAGAATATGCATATTGTGGAATGAAAGAATTAACAATATTTGTCTTAGCTTCTAGAGGATATTGTGAGGGGGACTGGAGGCCTAGTTTTAAGTTGGCTTCACTTGAGTGAGCGAGCGATACACAGTATCAATTTAAGATACATTTCCTTTGTACATTAAATAATTTTAAATGAAAAATTATATGGCCAAGCTAAGTCAGCAAGTCAACTTTTTCTTCCTCTGATGTCACTTAGGGTAAAAGGTAGATTTAGAAAAAAAATGTCCTAAAATGAGTATCCTCACCAAATCAGACAATAAAGGGCCATTTAAAATTGGGGGCAAAATGTAGAAAATAGCTTGTGATAAACTAAGTAATATATTTAGATATGTCTGGTAATTAATGATATGTATACTATGTTACTGAAACTTCTAATTCTAGATGAAATAGCACATTATACTGAAGCAATATTGCCCTCAGGCTAAGGTGTTAAATCTGAAATCAGCTGTTGCTGGATTTCACTGAATTCAACAACAGGCTGAGAATGTTCTTCGGAATGCTTAATGCTACATTACAAAATGCTTAGCTCAAGTTATATATTAAATACTCTATTACTGCCAAATGAACAAACTGAACACTATTATAAAAGCCTGGTGTATACTGTGTGGGATGCAGCGGAGCAGTCAACACTGTTGGCTTACTGGCAACATTCTGCCCTTGATTGGACTACCCTCCCAGTGGGAAATGGTTTGGGACAATTGTGAAAGTCCATATAAAATAACAGTGACATAGTGCGTGCTTAAATTCCTGCCCAGCTACCATGTAACTCAGTAAACACATTTAGACTATGTGTTGCAGGGCACATGGTGGGAGAATGAACCCCTTGCAAAGAGTCTGGTGACAACTGGAATGGGCCGCAGTGGGAATGAATACGAAATATGCGTATTTAAAAGTTTTAAAATATTTGTACATAAATATATAAAACTGCCCATTGTTTTTTTGTGATGGAAGATAAACATGTTAAAAAAATTCTGCTGTTGACATTTCAGTGTCTGTCAACTTGACATTCTAGACAACTGGTAGTGCTAACTTAGCATAAAATTAGCGCAGTAAGACGTTTTTGCTAAACTCAAACAAAAAGTTACCTTTTGTTTAAAGCAAACTTTTTTTTATCCTTTTGTATAATATATATGCTAAAAAAATAATTATGTGGGCAGAAACACACCTCTTGTGTTATTTTTGTTTTTAATATCACCCTAAAACACGAATACACCTCTGCCATTCATTTTAAATGGCACTACAATGCAGCCCTGACTGCTTTATGTCTTTTTTTTCTTCTGTGGTGGCCTATTTAAAATTACCTAGCTGCTTTACACATCAAATGCAGTGTGCAAGAATAGACAAACTGAAATGAGACCTTGCAGGTTAACTGATTGTACTGAACACTTATTATAAAAGTGTTATCCATTGGTCCCATCTTTTTACCATAAATGTATTTTCCTGTGCATGACCTGCCTTATATGTATTTTTATGTTTATAGTACTAACAGGTCAGGTCTACCTTTCTAGTGCACCCCTCCTCCTTTGCCGAAACATCACATTAAAAAATAAAAAAAGTCTCCATCAACGTTCAGACTTCAAACTTTTCCAATGAGGTCTGGGCTACTGTACAGTTTTCAGGATCTCAATGGAAAGATGATGACTTTATTCCTACACTGTAAGCTGAAGCTGAGGAACAAGCTATGTAAATCATTTATCCCTCCCCCCTTCAGTTTATCTGTTTTTTCTTCTAATTTAATTTGACATTCCAATAAGTAGGAGGTGGGGTACTTTAAAGAAGTGGACCCTACTATTTAGGTTCAAGGTATTTAAAGCTTTACTCCACTCCTTCACTAATTTATAGTATTTAATATAGTTTACCTTATTGAGATAATCTGTGAACCTGTCTGGAAACTCTGGAAAGCTTTCTTGAGAGAAAAAATGAAGCTTAGTGTGGAATAGAGGGTGAGAGTGGTTTCCATTTAATCATTTGGTTTGCTTTTATGTACCTTGTAAGATGCAGGGTTATGTTGTAATTATACCGCATCTACAGCCATGTCCACGATAATATGATAATTTCATCACTTGCTAGGTCCTGTCCCACAGCTTTAGCAAATACTTTTTTTTTATATTAACTAATTGCACCTTTACATTAAAGGAACAATATAGGGAACGTCTATGTATTTTTTCAACAACAAATGTTGCTTTATGTGAATCATTTGTTTTCAAACATTCATTCCTTGGATTCACTAGTATATGTAAATGTAGCTATTTTGACAAGTAGGTATAAATGTAGTTTTTTTCAAGGTAGGCAGTAAAAATTGATTGCCTGTGTGTTTAACAAAAGGTTTTAGGATTTGGTTGGTCAGTTCAGGATATACAATGATGGATTTTAGGTCATTGATTTGATTATTTCATTGCATAAAAGACTCTTCTCCAGATCCACCAGGGTAAAAATCATCAGGCTACTATTATGATTGATGCCATCAATGTATACTTCTTTATGTTTAATTTATCTGATGTGAATTATCAACTAAAAATGCATGACAATTAAAATCTATTCTAGGGGACAGCACTCCTTATAAAACAAGAAGTCCTTGTTTATGGTTACATTTAGTCCTCACCAGTAACTAAAATATTTGTAAACCTCAAAAGTATCACTTTCCCTTTTTTCATCTACATAATACCTCATTTAAAAATGTTTAGTTTATATCTAGTGACTGCAAAATTGCTCTGTTGATTCTTGTTGATCGCCTTCTTTGCCTATGCTGGACTATTACATTACATTGGGACTGATTTATTAAAGTTTCCCAAGACTGGAGAAGATATACTATCATAGGAGATCCTGGGTGGCCCAACAAACTTGGAACTGATTTCCTAAAAATCATTTGTTATTTAGTTTACAAATATTTTCAATCCTGGACCAGATCCATCACAGGTTTCTCCTATGATAGTCTATCTTCTCCAGTTTTAGAGAGTTTAAATAAATTAGGTCTTTTGTCTACGGTTATCTCTGTTGACAGCACTTGGCGTCACAATACTTCTTCTTCATAAAACAGTGAGCAACTGTTGTCACTGTCAGGACAGTGCATTACTGTCAGGATCACCAGGTGGAAATAAAAAAAAATGTCTAAAAATGCAAATGCAGCTATCACATTTAAGGACTGGTAAACTGCAACATAATACATTTTTGTTTGATTTGGATACACTTTAGTCTTAGGAGATTTTACCTTTTATAGGCACACACACAGTTCTAACACAGGCATGTGTATACAAAATAACTTTTAATCTCCAAGCTTCACAGTTCACAGGAAACCGGGACAATGTAGAATACTTCCTTTAACAAATATACAGGTTTTAAGTTACTGGTGACAATGGTAGGAAGCACCTTAAACAGCTATACACAAACTCATAGAAATTCATAGAAATGTAAGAAATTAAAAAAACTATTCTCAAACTCTGCGCACTGGCAAATCTAAAACTGATTAGCAGAGTTTGTAGTCTGTACAGTTGCTATTCTACTGGTAATATTTGATCTCCAGGTATTTTGTCTGTCACAATCAGCAAAGCTACCAAATAAATACTGCTGGTTTCCTCTCCTTTTTCTGCCCTTCCTGTTTTCTACAGAAATCTCCCTGTCCTTCTCCATCCTGCGACGCTCCACCCTGTGCCCTAATGTCTCTCTGCAGGAGGCAGCAAGGAAGACTTTGTGGGCTCTTGAAAATGACAACAAAGAAACCCTGTTACTATTTAAGGTAAGACTTCATTACACAAATGAATTTCTACAAGCTGTTCATTTGTGTGTGTGTATATGTATATATATATATATATATATATATATATATATATATTGATAAATATATATACGTTGTCTGATACCTGATACTATAACTTGAGCAAATTTGTGGTCATTGCATATGTATCATGTAGGTTTTACATGCTCATGGGTTTGTGATAGATGTGGAGAATCAGGATCTATTTTAGGTCCTGGAGCCCAGAAGTACTATAGACCTATGGGTAGAATAAAGCTTTTACTTTAAGGTACACATCCTACTTGTTAACCAGACTTCTTTAGTTAGTGTCAACACTAAAAAGGTACATGTGCCACCTTCAAACTTTTGTGAACCCATTCAGGGGCACCCTGTTCGTCAGAAAGTGATTAGCTGGTGGCCCAGATGAACAGATGTTTTCCTTGTTTTATGCTTTGGATTTGATGTGTGAAGTTCTCTTGTACTGAAGTTCTCTGTACTGTGTTTGTTCGCTGCATTGCTGAATAAAAAGGCACGACAAACCTACTCAGGTGTCCCTCTTATGAATGGTTTGACTGAGCCAAAACAAGTCTGTCTACATTATTATACCACATATATAGTATAAACAACTAGTCAAAATGCAGAAGCCACATGCTAAATTAAGTACACCCTTATCACTTCTATAGAAATTAAAAAGGTAAATAGCCACCAGCTGCTGCTGATCAAATGCATCTGCCTAATTGATTATTAGCAAGTATGACCACCTCTTTAAAACCAGAAGTTTTGTCAGTTTGCTGGTTTGGGAACATTCAGGTGTGTGTTAACATGATTGCACGGGGCAAAGACATCACCAATTATCGTAGAGGAACAATTGTTGGTGCCATTAATCTTGGAAGGGTTTACAGCTATTTCCAAAAGAATTCCAAAGTCAATCATTCTACAATGAGAAAGTTCATTCACAAGTGTAAAACAATCAAGACAATTGCCAATCTTCCCAGAAATGGATGACACAGCAAATTCACCCAAAGGTCAGACGGTGCAATGCTCAGAGAAGCTACGCGCTACATCTTAGACTCTATGGGCCTCAGTTTGCATTGTTAAAATCAATGACGGTACATAGTAGATGTAGATGGAATTCAAACTTTGCATATAAACACAAACACCTCATGTCAGCTTTCAAGCATGGTGGTGGATGGATGATGATTTGAGCTTGTTTTGCAGCCACAGTACCTGGGTACCTTGTGGTCATTGAGTTGACAATAAACGTCTTTGTATACTAAAGAATTCTAGTCAAATGTGAGGCCTTCTGTGCAACAGCCACTTGTCTGAAATGGTGTCATGCAAAAGGACTAATATCCCAAGCACACCAACAAATCTACAACAGAAAAAGAAAAGAATCAAGGTGATGCAATGGTCAAGTCAAGTCCAGACCTCAGCCTTATCGAAATGCTATGGCAGGATAGGAAATCTGTGCATAAACAAATGCCTGCAAACCTCAGTGAACTGGAAGCAATATTGTAGAGTGAGACTGATAAAGTCATACAGAAAACAATGACTTCAGGTTATTGCTGCAAAAGGTGGTTTTTCAATCTATTGAATCATGAGGTGTGCATTTCACACATGGCTTCTTCATTTTGGCTTCCTTTTGGATAAACAAAAATATAGTAGAAGTTGATGTGTGTTGTTTTACACCTTAGGTTAGATTGAAATAGTATTAAATAATGTACTACACACTAAGCTAAAAAAAAATTCAAAAACAAGAAATAGTGTAATTAGGCATAGAAATTCATATCCTATGGTGTGAGATATAAGTCAGAAATGGTTGCTTGATATAACCCTATTTCTGATTAATTAAATTGCTGAGCTAAAGTGCTAAGACCTTCTGGATAATCTCTCTCCTTCTCTTGATATATGTACTGTATATGTACGTGTAAGGTATGTGAGTGTACGTCAGTGGCTGGCAGAACTGCAGTCATTGTGTATATGTCACGTAAGTTTTGGTGAAGAGCTCCATGACTGATGTTGAGAACTCTTAATAAAAACCTGTTTTAGGCCCTGGGGCCCAGAGGCTTTGTAAATAAAGAATACAAACTCCACTTCTAGGACCTTGTCATTGGTCCCAACAGTGCTAAGGCCTTTATCTTTGTGAACCGATTAATACTCTGGTTTCTCTCTGCTGTGGTAGCCTGTTTCTGTTCAAAAAGAATGGCTAGTGAGAGAACACTAAAAACCTATGACCTTTGTAAATTCTGAGGACCCCATTTGGGTATGCCCTGTTAATCAGGAACAGACCTGAGTTTAGTTAGTAGCTCAGATAAACAGATATTTGTTTGTACAGCCAATGCATAGCATATAAACAAACCCTCTAGCACTGAATTATTTGTTTACTGCACTTCTAAAAATAAAAGCAGGACAAACCTGCCTAGGACTGTCCTATGGTGTCCCCGGCTCATGAACAGTTTATCGCTAACAAACAAACCTGTCCACAATAAATAAATTTGAAATGTTTTGTAAGAGTACTATGTAGCTATGTACTTATTTTGCTGTGGTTTCTATTGGTTAAGGCAAAAGAAACATAGGAAATGGAACTACCTGACTAAAGCTAAGCTTTAAGGTATCAATACAAGTTACATAAGTGGATGATTTTGTTGACTGTAGGAACTCTTTGATGGCAGCAATTCATGTCTAAGAACACAAGAAAAGTCTGTCTGCTTAGGTAAATACTACCGACAAATAACTATTGTTCAGTAGTGATAATGTTGGTATTAATCTTTTACAAACATATCTGACTGCCATGTAGTGTAGCATTTTACCATTGGTTTCCTAGATGGACTATAATTATTTGTTTTAATTTATTTCAGGAGCTGTCCGCCCGGCTAGTAACCATCCAGGCCAAGAATGATGTTTTCATTATCACCTTTAAGACTATAGAGGAAATTTGGAAGTTTACAACTTATCTCTCACTAGGTAATGGTGACAGTGGAGTGTATGTATATATCAAGTCATTGAAAACCATGTCCTACAACGTACATGGTTCATGTCCTGACACCTGCATTCATATTCCAAGCAGAGTAAAAGTACACTTTACTTCTTCTTCTTTAAGGTATTGTGGCGTGCACTCTAGAACATCTTCTCTTTGATGAGAGATATTGGTTGAATTCTGCTCTGGTAGAAGACACAGAAGTTCAAGTGTCCGTTAATCAGGATGAACTGGCAACACTGTATCTCGGTCTCCTTTTACAAGAAGGTATAGTACATCTGATATTTATTATTACTAATTATCAATATAGAAAAAATCCACAAATATACCAACTATTGGACATGCAGATATTGGGAGTTTATTTATAAAGCAGTAAATCTGACAATCAGCACAAATTACCTGCTATAAAATCAGTCACTGTCATTGAAAATAAATGCAGCGGAAAGATTTTGCTCCAAAGAATGTTTCCTGAATGTCAGATTCTTTTTAGAAAAAGAGAACCCATAGTGTTTTCTATTTGGAACTGTATCACACTTTTCCTGTACCACAGTGCACATATATGGTAACTCCATTATCACTAGGTGTTTGCCCCTGGACAGAATAATGCAAGATTTACCTGTTGGTATATGAAACTTGATAACTTGGATAATTGAGGTCCTGATAGACTGACATAAACCATAGAATTTCTGCAGTTTCTAATGATGTGAAACATTTCCTAGACGTCAGTGACCATATGACTGAACTGCCTATGGTTTTGCTATTTCAAGAGTTAAGTTAAATTCCCATGTCAAAATAAGTGCTTACTAAAATTTAAAATAAGTAGCAATTTTTTAATTTAAGGTCCCTTTTAGACAAGTTCTCTTTTTTACCTTGATTACAATATGCAAGAAGTACAAATCTTTGCTACTGTACTGCTTCCATAATTAAGATATCAGGGGCAGGCAGGTGGGATCCATGCCTTTCCTTATAGTAGAGGGACCCCACTAATAAAACAATTTCAAGAAGGAATGGCTTCCTAGCTTTATATTGAGTCTTCTTTTTTTGTAGGGTGCTTTTATGCCCGAGCTGTGGTTCATGATGCTGGAGCACAAGTGGATGATGGAAAGTCGGAGTTCCTTGCAGTCTCTATGAATGATGTGGTTCATGTGAAAGACATCGGTGATGAGTCATCGTGGGAAGGACAGTCCCTGACCACTGGAGAGCGTGGATTATTACCCATTATAGCAGTGGAGCCTCTGCCACATCCCTTCTACCAGTAAGCGTTCTACCAGAAAATTGGAATTGGGGCAACGCATAAACTATTTATGATGGGAACAGGAAAAATGCAAAGGCATATAAAGTAACTTCATTTTTTTAACAACCTTTATTCTTACTAAACTAACCTTTTTTATACTTACAAAAATACCAGTATAATAACTAAAAAATAATTAGAACAGTGCACATAAAAAGTCTGATCTATAGTATATGATATGTGGAGTAAAGAACAGACTGAACAATGTTTGGCTCTACCTCCCTCTAGTGTCAAAGCAAGGCAAGCACAGAAAGCTGATAATTATGGCTAAATGGTTAGTAAACAAGCATGATAAGTTCACAATGCAAGAAGCTGTGACAATGCTAAATAGTTAGGAATTGTAAATAGCTTGGATTGCATAAAAATATATCTTTCTAGGATGTCCTCATTAGGCAAATCATATGCAGGCAAATCCTGAGGTGGTAAACAGTCTGCCCATCCTTGTGATGAACGTAGGGTGAACTTCATCTGCTACATTAACATCTTAAAGACGTTTCCAGAATTTGGGAAAATCTGTGTCTGGCAAATAAACTGTATGTTTGTTACCAGTAATGCTAGGGTACAAACACCTAATATCATTCAGGTTTATGCATAAGCTCAACCAACTTTGGGTTATGCCTGTACAATTATTTTTTGTTTTTTTTCTTTTCTTTTAAAATTTTATGTTGCTTTTTATGTGTATTGTAGTTTTTAAAATGGCTTATAAAAAGAATTTTTTTAATAGCGATATATGTAATACTGTAAGCCTACATTTTCTATGTTTTCAGGTTTACAATATGTGTGTATGTATGTATGCATGTGTATATATGTATGTGTGTATATAGGTTAACAGTATAATCTTTATTTGAATTATATTGTGGACTCTTTCATATATTGGTTTGGCACTCTTTTGCTGTACCAGCTTGTTAGAGAAATGACACAAGGTTCCAACCAAGCCAGGGCTGCACTTAACCTTTTCTTTGTATTCACATTAACATTTATACTAAAGGAATGGGGACATGTGTTAGTTAATGAAATATGAGAAATCATTATTCTTTGTTTTTTTCCTTCTAGATGGTTTCTGAAAGTGTACCCTATATCCTGTAATGTGACGGAACAGAATTGTCGAAATATCACATCTCAGCCAATAGGTAAAAGTTCCTTCCCGTACTACAGACAGACCTGCTATTGTTAAGGTTTCTCATATCTCTTAGAGCCAACACAATCTTCCTTTGTGCAGAAATGTGCATTAAATGCAATTGCTTATATAAAAAAATATGAAAGACGATTACCAGCTTATTGGTATATTACTTCTTTGTGTGGGATACACTCTGTTCCTTTATCAATAAAATAAAACTAATGGGCTTAAAAATAATTAAACTTATTTAGAGCACATAACAGAAATATACCTTTTATCCAAAATTATTGACACACTATTGAAATAGCCTGGCTGTCATTATCGTTATTTACATCCTATACCTCTTTAAAGCCTCCCATACTCATCTTGGTCTTACAGTGGGGATGCATGGAGGTTAATCTCAGGTTAATATCCAAGCCATGCACAGACCTTAAGCTATGTACACATCAGTTATTTGTCACCTGAGACAGGTGGAAAACTTGACATCTGTACAGTGGTCCCCTAATCGGGAATGATCGCCTTTACTCCTATAGAGGAGAGCACAGAAGGGTGCTGCTTGCTTGTATTCCTCCCTCCCTTCTCTATAGAAAAGAATGGTGCTGTGTGTACAACCTGGGTTTGTTTCGTTCTTATCTTAAAGCAGAAAAATCTTGTTGGAGCATTACCATCCTATGATATATTGACCAGTGGGAGAGTGTAAGTGGACAGGTGGGAAAAGATTCCACTAGTGTCCAGGACTTTACCCATTAAGACTTTATTTTCAGGCCCTGGCAATGGTAGAAGCTGGAAATAGTGATTTTGAACACATACTGGACCTCGTGAAAAAGCATGATACATGTGAAATATAGAACTAATTTCCCAGATTCATTGGCCAGAAGAATGATACGTTTAGGCCCCTATATACAAGGTATAGAATGTGATTGCTTCCAAAGGGTGCTGAAAACTTTACTTTCTACTAAGAATAAGTAATATGTAAGTGTTAAATGGAAATGTATCCTGTGGTGGTAGTTTCCTTGCTCTGATGCTGCTTACAGATTATGCAATTGTTTTACTGAGATATAATACAATTCTATCAAATATAATGTTTTTTTGTGCTAGTATCTTTTCTTTACAGATATGGTGGTATAGCAGTTAATTTAAGTATGTGATGAAAACAGTATTAAATATTTGTGTTTTAACACAGAAAAAACAAATTAAATGGTAGACCCCAACTGTTTTACTGGTTAAAGTGCAGTCAACAAAACTTTATAGCAATTTAACTTTTTTATGTGTTTGTATATAATAAAATTAATTGAACACATACGGTTTTATTTTTTCCTCATTCTTCCCATACATTGGTGTGCATTAGTCATAACACTGAAAACATATAGTCCATGGAAATTGTGTTCATTAACCAGTAATGAAAAAACAAACAACATATAACATAATAAAAACTGGAATATCAGTATGTTGCTTAAGGTATAAGAACTATCAATAATGAAATTGTGCATGTAATCAATATTCATATAAGGACTCTCCTGTTTTTTGCTATCTCACCTGACATTCACACTAGGTTTGTGGAATGAGCCACCCTATTATTTACTACTCTGGTTATATGGAGGCCAGTGTTTTAGCATGCCTGACCTCTTTCAGTATTGCCATGACTTTGGAAGCACTTGACAGGGGAGGTCGGACCATCTATCCCAGCTTTGAAATGAAAACACCACCACCGCTAAACCCTTCAACCCTGCTTACCAAACATACACATTAATGACACAGACACCAATATGCACTTATGGGCTGGCAAGCAGCCATTTATTAATAAATAAATAACCCATAAATACCAAATAATTAACAGATAAATAACCCAATAAATATTTAATAAGAACCTCACTTTACAATAAACTTTCACAAATAATAAGTAACCAAATAAACCCCCCAATAAATCTAACTAACTAATAATCGAACGCTACCTCACTCCCTCCCCCTAACTGACCACTTACACTTAACCCCTTCCAAACCTGCTCTAGGCCTCCCCCCCTGTCATGCAGCCCCTGCGCCTAATGCTTACAGCTCCGTGCCTCACTAAATAATGATTGTTTGTTTAAAGGCCTGTGTCAATAAGCGTTAGGCTTATGTCAACAGTATCAGTTGGAGAAGCTTCTGAGGTCATTTATAATGCATATATGGGTGCTTCTGACCTGCAATTGACCTCCTTCTAGCTGGCTTTCCTATAAATTAATTAATTCCTATAAAATAATTAAATGGCAATGAAAAATTTGCTTGATGCAAACAAAAACCTATCAACACTGGCTGCAAGACTGGTAGCACCTAGGGGTTTTTCCATATTAAAAATAATCGGACTGCACAAATGTGTTAATCATCTAATCCCACTTGTCAATACAACCTTAGTTCACAACATGAATTTATCCAAATTTGCTAATTTAATACATAAATATGGTCTTTCTGGTGGAATATTGCTGGTTTCACACCCACAGTAAAGATGTAAAACAAGGAAATACCAGTATTCTAACATGGCACCATCCCTGGTTTGATAATGTATACTGTGTTATGGCAGATAAATAGGTTTATTTCATCTGACATAATTTGATGTTTTTCAATATGTGCATTTAGCATCATAATAAGGTAATTTGTTTGATGTTCATGCTCTGTTTACCATTTGCATTGCCAAATCTAATAAATTTCTTGGATGCAATTGATAATATTGAGGTATCTTGGCTAATAAAATCTTGTGGGTCTATTTATAAAGCAGCAAATGTAACATTCACTGAAAAATTCCCTGGTGGAGAACCAAATACTGCCATTGAAACACATGGACCTGGAAGGTTCTCCACCAGGGAATGTTTTAGTGAATGTCATATTTTCTGCTTTTTAAGCAGATCCCTTAGAGTGAAGGAAAAAAGACATTCTGGCCCAAGGGCAGGCTGAAAGAAACAAGATATTAAAATGAACTATAATAATGAAAAACTGCATTCTGAAACCCTTATGTTTTATTTGAAGCGTTTAGGAAGAGACCGTAAAATGTTGAGGTAAACTGATAAACGGTTTTGTTATCATTTTTAACACCAGGATCGGGGCAGTGTACTGCGAGAGAAAGCCATACAGCAACAGATTGGGATGAACTTAGCTACTGCAGGGGCGATGCCATTGAGGTTGTTGGTTTCTTTGTGCCTGGGCTCAAGTGGTTTGTTGGAAAATGTCCTTCTACTGGAATGACTGGTTTTGTACAGACTAGACACGTGGATCCAAACTGTCTGAAAGCTTTGTAAGTATCATGCATACAACTATTACCTTTTGTAACAATAGAATTACTTTCACATGCAGGTCCATGTTTGTATGCAAACGTACGTAAATGGATGACGTGTTCTCTGATCTACACAATAGTTACATAAATACATCGTTAAAAAAAGTGAACTGGTGCCCAAAACTGGACTGCATATTCCAGATGTGGTCTGACCAATGCTTTGTACAGGGTCAGGGTAATGTCTCCATCTCTGCAGTATATTCCTCTTTTTATACAAGAAAGGACTTTGCTAGCTGTAGATATTGCAGCTTGGTTTTGAATGCTATTATTAAGTCCATGACCTACCAGAACCTCCGGATCCCTTTCCATTTTGGACCCAAAATATATTCCCCCTGGACAGTATAAAGAACATCAATATCAATATTTATTTTACCTTTATCAATATTAAATTTAATTTGCTACTTGGCTACCCAATCAAACAGTACATCTGAATCTTCTTTTAGATTATAGAAATCCTGTATGGACTTAATTCCAATACATAGTTTGATGTCATCTGCAAACACAGAAATGGTACTTATAATCCCAAACTTCATATAATTTATAAAGATGTTAAATAGTAAAGGTTACAACACCTGGGGTACACCACTAATAACCTTAGACTATTCAGAGTGTGAATCATTAATCACTACTCTCTGAAAGTGGTCTTTAAACCAGTTCTCTATCCATTTACAGATTGAATTTTCTAAACTTTTAGACCCTAACTTGCATATTAACTGTCTACGGGGTACAGTATCAAATGCACGTACTTTGTCAAATGCAATCCAAGTACACTATATCAACTGCTACTCCACTGTCTACCTGTTTACTTACAACTTGGGTCTTTCTTAAATCCATGCTGTCAATCACTTATAATATTATTTTCTAGCAAAAACTCTATGTGGTTCTTTATCAAACTCTCAAGGATCTTTCCAACTATAGAAGGTAAACCTATTGGCCTGTAGTTACTGGGTAATGACTTTGCTGTCTTTTTAAAGATAGAAACCACATTGGCCTTACGCTAATCTATTGGTACCATGTAATTTCTTTTTTACATCTTTTGTTATATTCTTTAAATTTTCCAATAATGAAGGTAATCATTCATTTTTATATTTTTGGAATGCACTTTTCCTATTCTTTATGGCTTTTTTTAACACTAGCTGTGAGCCACATAGGTTTTAATTTTACCCTTTTAAACTTATTACTAATTGGAATAAACTTTGCAGTGGGTTTGTGTAGAGCACACTTGGAACATTCCCATTTCTGTTCTGTGTTCTTTGAGGCCAATATTCCTTCCCAGTCCAAGTCATGGAAAGCCCCCTAATAGTAGAAATTGTGCTCTCTTAAAATGTAATGCTTTTATATTTCCTGTTTTTAACTTACATTAAATGAAATCATTTTATGGTCGGTGCTACCCAGATTATATGTACATTTGTTATAAGAAAAAATTACGTCCAGCAGAGTATCATTTCTGGATGGGGCTTCTTTAAACTCTACCATAAAATTATCTTGTTTTAATTTATTACATTTCCGCCCTTTTGCTGTACATTAACCCAGTCAATGTCAGGGTAGTTAAATCACCCACCACTACCACTGTCCTAGCCTGTGCAGCCGTTTCAATCTGTGCAAGAAGTTGATTTTTTATTTCTTTATTAGCACTGGGGGCCTATAGCAAACTCCAATAATTATCTATGAATTTATGCATTCCATATGCAACTCCAACATATTTTCTAATCCTCATCACATGCTCCATCAACAATTTCTTCTTTCACATTCACTTTCAGATCACCAGCATTTTTTTTAACTGTCTGTCTTTTTATAACTGTCTTTCCAAAAGAGAACATAACCAGGAATGTTAACTGCCCAGTCATGTGAAGAACAAAGCCAGGATTCAGCAACATCAACTAAGTCAATAAACTCTTCATTAAGGTCTCCAATTCCAATATTTTGTTTGGCAGACTTCTAGCATTGGTAAATAGACTCTTTAAACCATTGCTGCATTCACCAGCAGTGTTTGCCAAATCCTTTTGTTTTCCAGTACAATTAGTACTACACATTCCAATAACCCAGCTCCCTACCTGTTTATCCTAATTTACCTCTCCACCCTCCACATCTATCCCATTAACTACCTGCTCAGTGAGCAGGGGACCTCTCTCAAGGTAATCCAATGACTTCAATGTTGCAATGTGCTCCTCAAGATCTCTAATGTGATATTCCAGAAGGGCAACTTGCTTATATCTATCACAGCGGTATTCACCTAGGAGCTCTTAATCCATTTGTGCATACATAGAAAAACCTTTAATTTTGCTACTAATTGTTTACAGAGTTACAATATATATTACTTTTCAGGGAGATTATAAAGGTTACTTACAGTTTGTAGATGCTTTAAAAGTTTTAATTCCTTTAGTTTTCAACTCCTGTTTGTTTACCTCCACTTATTTCAGGGCCACTTTGTTCACCAGCCAAAAGTAAGCTAAAATATATCTTGCACCAAGTAGGGAGTGGTTAAAACCAATGCCAGTTTGTCACCATGACAAAAAGAGCCTGATATAGTAAAGCTCTACAAGACTGCAGAAGGTAGACTATCATGAGTGAATCTGGTGAGGTTACTTCATGTGAATCTGGTGAGGTTATCTGCCCAGGGCCACACCGCCTTCCCAGAAGAAACATACTCTCCTGGTCTACATATGTGTTACACCCTCTTTCTTTAGCCTTAAGCCCCTTTTTATATCTGTGGTGAAAAACTGCAGGGCCAGGCACTCCTAGAGGCATAGCAAACTGCTACTATCCATCCTGGAGTACCAAACTGCACAGCAGGGAAACACAACAAGTTTGCATGTGTTGCCCTTGCATTTGTGGTGGTGGTGTGGTTTTTACCTACAGAGAAGGAAAATGCAACCACATAGCTATAAATAGCTAACTGCATGCAAATGTGTGGAAAAAAAGGTTTCTCAACTGCTCCTAGCAAGCAGTCAACGAAACTCTGAAATGGCCCTTACTCTTTGGGACTGCTGGAGGCCTCAAATACTATGTTTTGCGTATATTCGGGCCATGGCACACCTAACACTGGATCATGAAGAAAAATAAAAGCATTAAAAGTGAGGAACATGGACAGAAAGGTTAATAAATGACAATTATATTAATTATACAGTTGTCTAATAAAGCCTGAGATGCAGGTGGAAGCAATAAATGTATTCTTCAACTAGGTGGTAATTGAATATAATTCACTTTTTTGGTCTTACACAGATTATTAAAAGTACACACATCCTTTAGTGAAACAATGCACATTTTGGGGAGGGCTTACTTTGTTTTTTATTTCATTTACATTATTGAAAATGCAACAGCAGGAATAAAGCTCCCACTGGTAATAGCGTGAAAAGTCAGACTTCATATTGGGTTCACATGGCCAATTTAATGAGGGTCATCTCATCGCTAAAGTGGAAACCAGTGGTAATTCATTCTTCCCATGCTGTAAATCCATAATTCTTCTGTTTGCTTTGAAGAATGAACCTTTAAATATCCAAAAATGAGTTCTGTCTTTTAACAAGCAGCCTTATGGTGGTGCTATTGCTTCACATGCACATTTCAAACATTGCACTGGCTAATATAAAACTACAGTTACTGACAGCTCTAGATGTACAAAATGATGTGGTTTTCACAGTAAAATATATCAAATCAGGATTTAGGCTGCCCTTTATAAGATAACCAGAAATGCTGGACTCCTTGCTGGCAAGAATTTGCATTTTTCATAGTTAAGTGGTTGCTGATGTTGGTAAATGTTTGGTCCAACATAAATCCCTAAAATAGAATAATGCTTTGTTTTGCTATCTGATATTGCTTTGTATTAGACTTACACATTGTTTGTATTAGTGTGCTCCCAGGCCCAAATGGATTTTTCAGTGATAGAAATCAGGCCTTTTCTTACAAAATTCCTTAGTTTTTATCCAGACTTGCACTCCCTAAATGGACAAAGATGTAAAATGTAACTGGCATCATGATACACCTCAAAAATAATCTGCTTGACTATTTGGCGTGCACACATAGATGCTAAATTAGATTATCCTTTTAAAGTATTGAATTTATTGTATCATCAAGTAGACACAATGATTACCTTTACCACCTGTTATGGCTTTATATCATAGAAAATAGACATTAGAAGATATTTTATTGCAGGTGTACTTTGATTAGCTTATTGGAGCCAATAGTACATATTTTCTGTACTTGATATTAGATTTTATTACATACACCACAGACCTGTAATATGGTTCTTTGAATGGCCCAGACCTGAAGACAAACATTTTGTATTTTCTTTTCACATAACACATTAATGTATAAAAACATTTATTATACTGATAACTGTGTATTCATATTGAAAATGTCTATTTTGACAAATCGATACTGTCATTAGGTCCTTAGAGAGCTATCACCAACTGATTTATAGGTATGCACTCCCAGAACTCCAATTTTTTAAGTTATCAGTTCATCGCAATGTTTCAAAAATATAAGTGAACTGCCTGTTTTTTTACTTCATGCATTCTTTAAAAAAATCATCACCATGTGAAATAAACATGTTATCTAAATATTCTAATAAAGTACTTGGTTACTTCTCCAATATCTGGCCAATTTAGTTTTGGCAGACACAAGAAAAAGGCATATGAAAACAAGTATTGTGTTTATCTGTAAATGTAATAAAGTTACTTCTTGCAGAAGGTTTATAATCTCTATTTTGTATTCCAAAATGAGTGAACTTTTTGTTTTCTTCTTAGTTATTGAAGTCATTGTAGGGCCACAGTCAAGGTTGTAGGATGCAGTGACTGAGAACTAACAGTGTATGGAAAGAGCAGAAGTTATTGGTTGGGTACCAGTCTTTTTGGACAGGCGTGTCCTACTTCAGTCCGTACGGCTCAGGATACACACACATTTTCAGTTTTTCTCCAACAGGCCGCATGGCTTACATTTGTTTTTTGATTACTAGAGTTGGACACCCCGATTGTAAACCATACATTGCTAAATTTACCACTGTCTGTCAGAGGAATACTAACAATTCTCTTTTGGTCATGCAAACCATTGTTTTTGTGCCAAACATACCTTTTGGAATTGTGGTCAAAAAGTTCAACTTTATCAGACCATAAAACATTTTCACTGATGCTTTTGGGAAACTTGGAAGTATTTTTTTTTTTTTTTTTTAAGAAAAGGTTTCCATCTTGCAGTCCGACCCCATAGTCTAGACATCACCAAAGGAACCCCATCCTCACATTAAAGCATGGTGGTGGCAGTAATATGGTTTGGGATTGCATTTCTGCAGCTGAAACTGGGGTTTTAGTAAAGGTGGAGGAAATTATAAACAATTAAAATTATCAGTCACTTTTGGCCTGCAACCTTCAGGAATCTGCTAGCAGACAATGACCCCAAGCATACATCCAAATCAAAAAAAGAATAGTTTCACCTGAAAAAAAAAGTTTTGGAATGACCCAGCTAGAGCCCAGACCTAAATCCAAAAGAAAATCTGTAGCCTGATGAGGGCTGTGTACAAAAAATGTCCTCACAATCTTACAAATTTTGCAAGGAAGAGTGGGCAAGTATTTCCAAAACAAGATGTGCCATGTTAATAGACTCCTATGCAAGAAAGACAGATTGTAGTAATTTAGTCAAAAGGTGCTTAAAAAAAGTATTAGTTTAGGGGGTGCACACCTATACAACCAGCTTTATGTAAATTTTTTCTATTTTCCCCAGATTTGTTTGTTTTTCAATTGAATTGTACGGGTTATAGGTTACGTTAAAGCTGGGAAAAGTTTTTAAATTATTTATTGTGGTCTCAGTTTTTTGTATTATAAAAACCTGGCATTTTAAAAGAAGCATGTACACTTTTAATTTCCACTGCATATTAACTTGAGATGTGAATGATCTCTCTCTTGGAAGATTCTTGTTCACCAGTATCCATTGTAAATTTATTAGAAATGAATTACACCTATTTGTCTAGATAAAACTGACATCTGATGAATAACTTGCTGCACTTTGATTTTTGCAGTGAAGTAATAAATAATACTGTTGTATTGCAATCTGAATTTATTAATACAAACAACATTGTTATTATGACATTGGACATTATTTATGTTATTTATTATACAGGTGTAAAGATTTATTATTTCTTAGTGAAGAGGAGAAGATTTCCCTTAACTCCTTTGACGATGAAGTTCAGAAGGGCTCTGTGGATCTCCTACGTAGTTTGGCTCAGACTGATATCACATCTGTGTACAGGATGGGTAAGTAAAAATGTGGTCATGTCTAGGAATATAAATCATTTTGCCCACAGTTTTCACCCTTGAGCTGGTGGCAGCGAAGCACAGATGCTGTTAAGAAACATGCCCACTGTAAAATACAAAACCTCATGGCTGTGCTCTAGCCCTGGAAGCTGAGGAGAGTTGGAAGATTTTGGTAGATATTAGGGCTATAAGTAGTCAATCCAGTGGGCAAAGCAGAAGGATAACTTAATTGCTACACTGCCCAGGTTCACATACTGAGCCTGATTTATTAAAGTTCCCCAAGGCTGGAGAGAATACAGTTTCATCAGCGAAGCTGAGTTATACAGAAACCTGTAATGGACTTCCTGAAAGTCATTAGTGATTTGCTAGCAAATGTTTTCCTGGACCAGATCTTTCCCAGGTTTGCTGGATAACTGGCCTCACTGATGAATGTGTATTCACTCCAGCCTTGGAGAACTTTAATAAATCAGGGCCAATGTCCTTTTTTCTGCAACCCCGAGGACTGGTGTCATCTGGAACTCTGGAATAGTAGCAGAATGAAGATTAGAATAGGAATTGCTGGGTGCATTAAGTATATTTATTGGATGCTTTTCAGCAACAAAAGGTAAGTGCAAAAAAATAAATGAATATAAAGTGCAAGGTCCACTTTACCTTGCAATTATATTTCTGTTTTTGTTGTACATTAGTTGACACTTTTTAAAGTTCAATTAGCCTTAAAGAGGAACTAAACTCAAAAGTCACCCAAAACCAAAAAATACAGTTCCCTTTATTCCCACAGAGCAGTCAATTGGTCCGGAGGTCTCTTCTGACAGGTCCTGCGTCATCCTGGCATCCGTCTTGGGGCAGGCACTCTGGGCGCCGCCATCTTCTCCTCTTCTTTTGGGTTCTTCTTCCTACGTCACCTGACCCAGATGCGAGAACAGGTGACGTAGATGGGAAAAAACTTGCCTCCCTGCGCATGTGTGAGATCGGCATTTTTTTTCCCTTATGACAAAAGGGCTCCTTCTGCGCATGTCTGAGATGCTTGGGCATGCACAGAAGGAACACCCAAACAAACAGGATTTTTACTTAACATAGAAGGGTTGTCCACCAGGGGATTGGGGTGTCATTTAAAGGGGGAGAAATCTCCCCTGTAGTGACATCATCATGACATAACCCTGTCCACTCTCCCATTGCAGATCCGAGCTTGTAATGGGGGAGTGGGTGGGATGTGTCCAGAGACACAGCCCGCCCACTTCCCTGAGCCGGGGATTTGTACGGAGGACATGATCCGCGTCTCTGGCCGGAGCCCTCTGCCACCAGGGTCCTTCTCCTGACCCCACTTGGAGGGCACCGGCCAGAACCGCGGACCACT
Source organism: Pyxicephalus adspersus (assembly GCF_032062135.1). NCBI lineage: Eukaryota > Metazoa > Chordata > Amphibia > Anura > Pyxicephalidae > Pyxicephalus > Pyxicephalus adspersus. The sequence goes on from NC_092859.1 coordinate 70,492,279, forward strand.
GGTTGGCGACCACTGCTTTAAATAGTATCTGGTAATACGTGTTTGTGTGAATACTAAAGAGAAAGCATTCTTATTAACTTTCTCTATCACATTAGTACATTAAGGAACTTTTTGTTTTGCAACATTTTTTTTAACCAGGATGTGGTTGTTAGTCCAGTGCCAAACCTCCATTCTTTAGGAACTGACTATCACTTCTTGTCCCGGTCTAGCATAGGTTACCATACTAATATGCTACTACTGACAATTTTATTTGACTACAGAATCCCTGCCACAAAATTAAATAGGGATATCTTTTGTAGATTTTTTTCCAATTACTATCCTATATATTCAATTCATATAATCTTTCTCTATAATTATTCATAAAATGATTGTGATTTATGTTATCTTGCATTTATAGTATGTCATTAGTAGTTCTAGGTCAAAGTGTGAATACAGGAGAATAGTGAGGAAGGATAGGAAGAGTTAAACTACAGGGGTTGGGAGATGAACTGATGCTTCTATATTTATGTAAAGGAAATTAAACAGACCTGAACAGCTGGAGAGCCACACATGGCCTGAGCTCGCTTACAAGGAGAGGTTGATAGCTGATTGCACTTGAACAGATTTCTACTTCAGTTCAGACAATGAAAAAATCAATATCAACTGCCTTGTAAACACTGACTCACTTGCTAGACAAGTGTTAATTTGTAGAAACAATCTGCCTAAAATGAAAAGATTTTGCATTTTCAAACAATTGTAAATTAAGTGACTGATTCAATAAAATTCTGTCATGTTCAGCATCTGTAGTTCTATGATTACATTATCCATTTATCTTTTCAAAGATAAACATAATTTTCCCCACGTCTGTCTGAAACTGTCTACATATAACTTTAAAGCAAAAATTAATTTTTATTTCGTTTTTTGAGTTGTGAAGCTAACTAATCTGAGAGCTCTCTTGTTACTTGTTCCTAAGTAGACATAGCTGATGTTAAAATCTTTGACAATAGGGAGTTTGCCAAGGAGTGGTGTACATCAAATTTTACTATGAGGGCCCTTTAGTCTGTAGGTATGCCCCTGTTCATTGTAGTACATCTCCACAGGGTACAACATAGATTATGAGCTAGACTATGATAGATTTGTACCAGAATTATCATTGTATTTGAAACCATGTCCAACTTAAAATACACACCTAAGATATTGTATACTGATGAAATGCTCCCGTTGTTTACTAGCTTGCTATGAAGAAGTTTCTTTTCTCACAAGACTGATATATTGTATAAGAAATCTATGTCAATGACACTTATTATTAATTATAAAACATCATGTGTCATCTTTGTTTCCATTTAAATGGCAACTTAGAAGACTTTACAATTTATGTGTTTTGGGTTTACAGATGGCCTGGATCCTGTAGAAATATACTTAAAATCTTCTTTTGGTAAGTTACACTGTAACTAAATAAATACATATTCACATTTGTTTGTTTTAGCAACAACATCACACAAAATTATTCTGATGACAATCTGTTTTATCGTTTTTTGACAAAAATTGCTTGAAATCTCAGGATATTTTAGATATGGCTGAAAAAGTAATGATAAGGTTCCCTGTGAAACCTCTTTGATATTGAAAATGTGTAGTTCCAAAACATTTGAATCCTAGATTGAATATTAACCTAAATGTTAAAGTAAATCTTTTTTTCATTCAGTTGTGATCCACTGTCAAACCTGCCAAACATTGCAATGAAGAACCTAAAAATGCTGCTTTATGATCACTTGGTGGGTGCTGATGCGATCAATTGCCTGGTCACACACTCTTTGCTAAAGAGGAACTGGAGAAGAGCATCAGTGAATCTAAACTCTGTTATTCACCTTTAGGAGAGATGGTGTGATAAAAAGCAATGGCATTCTGTAAAGAGGAACTAAACTGACCCATCCTTGGAAGGCACCATTTTCACTTCTGTGCAGACAGCAATCTGTGGCATGCCCAGGAGTTACATTGTCCCCATTGGCTGGCCGGCGGCAGAACTCTAAACTACATGGTGCATGTACCGTACAGTTTAGAGCTTAAACTCCCGGTGTTTTTTTTTTTGTTGGCTGACAGTTTTTTAAAAGGACAGCTCTCATGAAAGAATCTAAAATGTAAGCTGCTATAAACATTTTAACTTGCAATTTCAACTTCTTTAGAAAGTTTACATCAAACTCACATAAAGTTAATGTCGTATATGAAAACCAGAACCAGAGTTACACAGTATAGCCACTATGTAGTATAGCCACAGTAAAGTATAGCCACTAAGTCTGTCTTATTTGATAGGTTAAGTTTAATTCAACAGTTAGTTCCAAAGTCTTAAGAAAGTAAACCCATTTTTTCACAGTAGAGGATTTTCTGGTTGTCAAAGATAATACCAGGTTTTGTATGGTATTCAGCATGGTTACTTCTGACAGTAGAGGTTTCCTCCAAAAGACAGGGTGCAGAGGAAGAGTGAATTACCTTGTTTTAAACATATTAAGTGGGTTATAGTAACGGGCATAAACAATGTTTTGATGATTTGCGATAATAGTTTAGGAAAGGTCAGTGTACACAATTTGCCTGGAGCTGTGTTTAACATTTTTTTGCCTCTGAAACTGGAAAGCTGCTAATGTTGCCCTTTGCTATCTTGTTGTGCAGATAACCACCAAAATGTTGAGTTGTCTAAAAAAGTGTATTTCTAGTAGATCATCCTTGACTTTTTTAAAATGGCATTGTTTTATTTTTGAAGGGACAAGGGAAGATTATAGTGAAATTCAGATGACTGACAGCTGGGAAGAAATTGAAGCTGTAACTGATTCATCCAAATGCAGTATCTCAGAGAAGTCCACACCAGATTCTGAGTGGAAATATGGAGTGGAGAGCTTCCATGTTCCTGGTCAAGAAGATCTTGATGATCCTAAATTTTTTGTTGATTTAAATGCAAGTGATTTGGAAGACTGTGAAGTTTTTGATCCTATCTTGACATTTCTTAACAAGGAGGGCTATGACCCCCATTTTCAGCCCTTATATGACCTTTCAATGTCTTTTCTTAGCTCAACATTTTATGGATTTTCTGAGGAGGAGGACTTGGTCATGTATTTGGAAACATCTCGGAATTGGGCTAAGCGGAATAATATGTCTTGGGCTCATGTTCGTTGCTGCTTTCTTCTTGGAAGGATTTGTGCTAAGCGGATCAAACTTTCTCAAGCACGGGTTTATCTTGAAGAAGCTTTAAGTGCCATTACCCAGGGATTTCTTGACCTGCACCTTTTGGCTGCCCTGTATGGGAACTTATCAGCTATCTACTTGAAACAAAACTTGAGAACTAAACAAGACATGTTGCTGGAAAAGGCTGCCAGTCTTTTAACATGCTTACCACAGCATAATTTTAGCTCTGAGAATGAGCTGGAGGTGCTAAAATATGTTTTTAGGAAAGCTGTCATTGTCAACAATGCCTCCTTGGAATCCAGAGTTTGCTTCCTAATATTCCGGCTATTGCATCAGCTTGGCAGACATGATGAAGCCCTTCCCTTTTTAGAACGTCTCCAGTTTCTTCTAATCACCTCATGTTCCCAGACTTTAAACTCCACTACAAGTGTGTTGCCCATTTTAAGTTACTTATATGATAAGAAGTATCTACCACATGTTGCTTTGTCATCAGCCAGATTGTGCAAATCAGTTGGTATGAAAACATTGCCCTCACCTTTATGGAGGGTAGCAGTTGTCATGCAGAACTTGTCTAAAATCATGGGATGTCCTCTGAAAGGGAGCTATATTCCAGCCCAGGCTGCCCCATACTTGAAACATGCTTTGTCCTCTTCATATGAAAGCGGTGATGTTAAAGCTCAGAGAACGCTGTGTCTTATTTTAGCTAAGCTCTATCTACAACATTGTCTTCTGTCAGGTGCCATTGGTTACACTAAAAGGGCTGTGGAACTGGGTAGATGGACAAGTGAAGAAGAGACTTTTGAATCTTCTCTGTATCTGGGATGGCTGTATATACTGGATGGCCAGTTTGAAGGAGCTTGTCGTATTCTGTTGCCTCTGTTAGACTCAATGCAGGAAACTGATAGCACCACGCAATGTGGTGTTGTGCATAATCTTCTTGCAAATGCTCAAAAGGTGAACAAACAGATACTTGAATCATCAAGGGGGTATTCCTATGCCCTTAAAATGGCCACTGAAACTGGTAACAGACGGAACCAAGCTATAGCCCTAGCAAACTTTGGGAGGTTGTCTGTGTTCTGCCAAGCTTTTATTATGGCTGAAAGGTATTTTGTAAAATCTGTCCAGCTTTTTATGGATGTGCAGGGCTGTGATCAGGCAGAGAGAGAGCTATCACAGGTTCTTCATTGGTTTGGAAACATTTGTATTCAACAACAAAAGCTGGAAAATGGAAGGGTGTGTTATGAACTGGCTTTGCTATTTGCAATGAAATCCAATAACTTGAAAAGTAAGTATTTTATTTTTAGTTTTCTAAAACTGGTGTTGTAAATATATTATTTACAATCAATTGTAGTTTGCATAGATGGCTTAAACTCTTTGTCGAAGTAAATACCCTCTAACTTCCTGTTATAGTGACATTGTGAAGTGGTGTAAGGATGAATAGGGATATGCACAGTAATATAAAAGTGATTATGATTCTAACCATTCCCATGGCCATAATTAAAAAAATGTATGTCTGGAATTTAGCTTTTAAAGCTATAGTAACTTTTTAAAGTGTAATAAACTGGTGTAGTTGCTTTTTTCAATTTTCAAGTTTCCAGGCTGCTGACAGTAATAATATAATATTAATATTAATATTTTTAATATTTTTTTTTAATCAAAGCACACTAAAAGAATGCAATTTTCTATGAAAGAATAAGATAGACATAATGAAGTGTGTGAGTATATATATATATCTATATATATATATATATATTATAGATCTGGTTACATCTCAAGTTGGCTGTGTGTCTCCTACCTTCCCTTTTAAGTTATACAACTGCTATCAGAATCTTTGTACTGTATGTCACTTTCCAGAAGATAGATACTTGTGGTGCAGGATACTCCACATACTCCTCAGGCTAGTATTTTTTGCCCTTGCAACACTAGGGTCCCAGGATCGAATCTTGGCCAGGAATCTATCTGGATAGAGTTTGTATGTCCTCCCCGTGTTTCCATGAGGTTGCCCCAAGAACCCCACTTTCCCCCCACCACTAAAATTTGCTTTAGGTCATGGTAATGATGTATGACTATTGTAGAGACATTAGATTGTGAAGGACAGTTAGTGAAAAAAAACTATTGAATATGTAAAGCTTTGCATAATGTGTTGGCATTATATAAATATAAGAATATTAAAATATTAAAGTAAAGCCCTTCAAGATGTCAGATCTCTGTCGCTGGAAATTATATTTTGTGGTCATTTCCAGTGACAGAGAAACAAACAAGTACTGTATAGAACAGTATAGCACTGTGTATAGGGAGGGGAGGGGGAGGATGAGCACTTCACACACGGAAAAGCACTTTGGTCATTTCTGATCGGTTGTTCATCAATTCGCCAGGTGACCACTGTACATATGTCAGATTTTAGCCCAAGATGACCATGGCCTTTGTCTTGGGGACAATCATCTGACATGTGTACTAAGCTTAAGTCTTACAAAATCATGCACAGCACTAGAACAGGGAATAGAACTGGGTAGAGTAAAGTAATTTGATTGTAGCAATAAAGAACAAAAGGCACACAGCTATCTAAGAGATAATAGTGATCATCATTAAGGTGTATCTGTAAAATTATATATATATTTTTTTGTTTTCTTAACTTTTAAGATATCAGATTGTTTGCTCAAATATTGTTTTTATATTTTATATCGACCCTGTTGTGCCTGTGATGGGAATGTGCTCAACAAACAAATAGACCTTGTAACTAAAGTCACAATTTGGTAGGGCTGCCAAAATAAACTCCCACATAAAGTAAAACATAAGATAACCTAATTAAGAGCAAATTCTACAAGAATCAAAGAGATCATATGTTATACATCCAGATAACAAATGAAGACCACCAGTTTTTTAAATCCTTTTTTGAAGCAAAACATAATTTTTTTATTGAGAAATGTTTTTATATGCCTCTTTTTTTACCTTTTATGGCAAAATTATTGTTTTGTAGTGTTCAGTTTTAAACAGATGCTGTTTTATGTTTTTTTGTTATAGTAATATAATTATAATCATTACATTTTTATCAAAAATTCTTCAAGAATCTACAAAGTACAGTGAAGGCCATTCTAAACCAACTTCTAGACATATAGATTAAAGAATCTGTTCTACAAATAGACTGAGAAAAAAGTATAGGGTAATTAAAATTAATTACTAAAATTATACATAAGCTTTAAAGTGATAATACAATTTCTAAATTGTTTATTTTGAGTGTCTGTAAATCTGCAGCTTACCTGTGATCCTGCCCATTAGGGTCTTTGGTCTAAGGTTTGTAATAACAACTGGCTCTGCTCTTCTATCTCATATTGTCACACATTACCTAGTGGAGACAACAAACTATGCAAACATAGCTGGCACTGGCATGATCCAATGCCATCACTAACTGGATTCTGGAACAGGGAGCTGGTGTGCAGCTGAATGAACAAAGACAGAATTAAAAAAGTCTTGGAGAGCTTTAATAAATCAGGCCCATCGTAAGGAGGAACAATAATGTACATGCATAGCATGGCACTATCATGCAGGAAGCGCAGTCTGAATATTTAAAAACAATTTTTTTAATGGGCAGAAAGGGGTAAAGATCAGAACCTCTTTTGTGGTTGAATTTTTTCTATAGGTACATAGTAAGTTAGCTTAAAAAAACTCCGATAAGTAGATCTATGTAATTAGTGTCAATATTCGTCTTCATTGCAGATCCCTACGTAAAGCACTGGACTATACTAAGCAAAGTCTAAGGATTTCCATTGATCTGGGACAGCATGAGAAATCAGCTGAAAGATGGATACAAGCTGGAAAACTGTATCATCTACTACGGGAGGATGAGCTTGTTGAGATTTATCTGCATGTGAGTGATACCAAAGGAAAAATCTGTACACAATTTATTATAGTGTAAAATGTAGTGATGCATGGAATTTACTTTTGCCTGCCCTCTTGCTTTGATATACTAGTCATACGAGCTTGATGAAAAATTTGGAGAGTGTATGAGAGCTGCATCTTTGCTATGCATGTGTAAAGTTTAAAGTTTAAATTTATAGTTTAAAATTTACACTGGTCAGTATTCCATATATCTGCAAATTGTATCAATCTGAATCAGATTTTACCATAACTTCTTCCTAGAAATGTACACATATGACTTGGGTTTTGAAAGTTAAACTTCTATTGGAAAATAAAGTTTTGATTGGACTAACGCTGACTACACATGTTGCAGTCTGATATACCTATGGATCTAAATATAGCTATTTAAATCTACATATAGCTACATATAGCTTAATGAATAGAGTATTTCCATCTGTACACTAAATAACTGGTAATAAAGGTAGAGAATATTAGATACGTACATAAGGTTATTCCTTAATACATAAAAACAAAATCCATAAGTAATTTACATATTCATTTAAAGTTTATTTGAAATCTCACAGAAGAATATGACGTAACCATTATTCCTATGAGCTTATCACTACAGATGAATTACAGTCTCAGCTTTTACAAACCAATGGAGATGGCAAGTTTAATGCAGCAAGAGAATGTATTATAGATAATACAGACATCTCAAAGACATGATTCAATGAGTGCTGATTGTATTGTTATTTGTAATTCAGAAAGTGATGACGTTTGATTACTTTATGACAGGCTGGAATCCAGGCTTCCCAGAAGTCCGAGCACTTTACTGCTACATTGCACTTGTATGAAGCTGCAGGAGATGTGTTCTTCCATGGGCTACAGAAGAGAGAAAGAGCTTTGCCTTTTTATAAGGTAATCAACACATAAAACCGGAATCAGCAGTGTAACCTGTGAGCATAGAACCTTAAAGGGAACTGTAGAAACAAATGACCTATAGATGTAAAGACCATTTGAACAGCATGTGGATTTTCCATATAATAGAGTGAAGTAGAACTTGTGTTAACAGACTCTGGTTTGATAAATGAATTGACAAATTCATTTAACCTGCAGCTAACCTCTTTCACCTGTGTAGACTTGCATCAGCAGAGCACTTGGTAACAATAGGAACAAGACTTTAATTTAAAAGCAGTTTGACATATATTTTACTCAGTATTTCACTTTTATCTGTTAGCCATTTAAAGTGTAATTCTGAAATTTTGGTCAACTAATGATTTCATGGAATGGTTGTGGAAATTTCTAATAGATCACTTAGAACTTTACTTAAGCAGCTGCAGAGTGCCAGCTTTACCTGTTACTGACAGTGACTGAAAGACAAATTACAGGTTCCCTTTAGGCTAAATTGCACACATGTAAACAAAAAAAATGTAAAACTTTCCTGGCTTAAGCTGTGCACCACACAAATATACCGGCTGTTATGGCAAATGCCATAGTGCCAAAGTTGCCAAATTGCAAACCCAGATTAATTGCTAAATTGCCAACCCTAAGCAGAGTAATTGAGACATCTTTCTCTACAGTATATATTCTTTTCTGATTTTTTTAAGTATGTGTATAAATATGTTTTTTCTTATTAGGAAGGAGCTCTTCCACTGGCAAAGAAGCTGGAGGATACAAAGTCACAGTTGCGGCTTTACCATAAACTCACTCAACTGCTAATAAGCCAAGGAGACTATAAAGCATCACTGGAATTTGCTACGATGGCCGTTCGGCTTGGCACACTTGTGGGTGTGTACACAAAATATCATATATACAATAATGATACACAAATGAATTCATCCCATTGTAGCCATTGTTATCATTGGAGTCTTTAATTTTATTATTTTTAGTCTTTAGTTTTTATTATTTTTTATATTACATTATTTTTGAAACTCTAAAAGCTCTTTGTTTGATAAAAGACTTTGTCATTTTATTTTGTCATCACATTACTGAGAAAGTCTGAATTGAAAGAACAGTAAATACATTTACCTTTTGAAAGAGGTGAACAAAATGAGGAAAACAGATAAAGGCAATGAAGCAGCAAATGCTAATAATGAAAGTCTGTAGCATGAGCTGAAAAATGTATTCAATATGTTGGCATGTCTTGATTCTGTGATATAAATAGTCAGTTTTTTTCATCTTGCTGATTTTAAATTCAGCAAGATACTTTCTACTATGATTGTGAACAAGTGTTTTAATCAAGTGAAGTGGTACAGATTATTTTCTTGGTTTCATACTTATGGGAAGAAAATAATGCAGATTGTGTTGTGCATGCAATAATGAACTGTCTCTGAAAGGCTACTAGTAACTGGTTGAGAACTAATGTTCTAATAGCTGTTTTGTGTCTTCCATCAATGGGACTGATTTATTAAAGCTCTCCAAGGCTGGATAAGATCATTTCATCAGTGAAGCTGGGTCATCTAGCAATCCTGGAATAGATTTCCTAAAAGTAATTTGATCTTTTTTAGCAAATGTTTTCAATCCTGGACCAGTTCTATTCCAAGATTGCTGGATCACCCAGCTTCACTGATGAATGTGTATCCTGTCCAGCCCTGGAGAGCTTTAATAAATCATGCCGAATATGTCACACCCTTTATTAACCTCCTGGGTGGATAATTTCTGTCCGGATTTATATGTTTAAAACCTGTACATTGTTTTTCATAAAAAATTATTTTACAGTATAATATATTAGTATGAGTATAATTAAGATTGAAACACAAAATTATGTCAAAATAATAATTTAAATAAATACATAATATATTCATACTATTATATTATGCTGTAAAATACATTTTCATGAAGGACAATGTGCTGCTTTTAGACATATAAATCCACTGTATTGCATTCAATACAGTTATTTTGTATTGAATGCGATACAAAATAATTTAAAATTCCCGACGCACCCCCTACGCAACGGCCACACGCACTGACGTCACTGGGAACTCCACGGTGACTCATCGGATCCAGAGGATGCCGGCCAGAGGAAGCGAGGAGACGGAAAGGAAGAAAGAGGACACCAGCGGATCAGGTAACTTTCTATTTAATATTGGTTTTCACTGTTTTAGCTACCCCGAGTGTGACTCGGGGTTACTGCTTTCAGCATCTTTTTTTTACCCCGAGTCACACTCAGGGTTACCACTGGGAAAATTAAAAAAGGGATACTAAAGTGCTAAAGGGTTAAGTTTGGGACTTCTAGATGGTTCTCTACAGGATAGTGATGGTTTGATATGTAATGCTGCGTAGATGATAACTGTGTTGGCACAGGTGACAGACCATCATTGTTCTGCTTTAGTTTTGTTTTCTGGCTTTTTGGCTATTTGGCACCTTTTTGGGCAGGTAGCTACCGGTATCAAGTGTTTAAATACTGGAGAACTGATAGTTGGATGGGGGCAGCAATGGGATGCTGGCAGGGTGAGATTTTAGATCAGCCAGACCTGAAGGTAGCAATGGCCTGTGTAGGCTGAGACTGGAAACTACAGACTTAAGAATAGTATTTACCAGGAGCTGTTATTTTTGGGAAAAACATCTTAGGGAAATGCTGTCACTCTGCTTTGGATGTTATCATGCTCCTTAAAGAACTGATCAAAACTGCCTATTGCACTGGGACTTTGAATGTTGAATTTGGACTGACTATAGTAATTCTTTTCCACCCTTGGCCTTTCTCATGTGCATCTTGGTCTTTTAGAATAAAACTATGAAAAGACAATCCTGTGTGAGTTTTCTGAGGTCACCTCACCAGGCAGAACCTGGATTTAAACCTTCAGGGGGTGAGCACTACAGATATGTTTTACACCATTCTATCCTGGATCTGTACTGGAACATGGTTGTTTATTATACATCATTATTGACTTTAGTATTCCCTAAGGGAGATCATATATCTTTTTATCATAAAATAAAAAAAAAATGAAGAAGAAGAAAAAATAAAAATGAAGGTTAAGACATATAGTAATTAGATTATACAAAAAAGCTTACGTTCTTGGGGTCATTTTATGTAAAAATATTGTACCCTTTAGAAGGCTAAACATATGGTTTTTATATGTTATTTTATCAGTAAAAAGTTCCATTTCTGTTCTATTGCTGAACACCAAATGTATGCAGTATGAACAATTTTTTTGATGATTTATCTCTGATTTAACTTTAGACCCCATACATTACTGAACCTGTTCTGCCTATTTATATTTCCCACAGTAAATTGTATACTAAATGTAATCAGGACATACCAGAATCATTCTCGTATGAACATGAATTTCTTTGTTCCTAGAAATGACACATTTATATGAACTGAAAGGGATAATGTACTGCATTTATGATCCTTAAATGTTGCTCTTAAAGGGACACATAAAGGCTTCCTGTGTTGGTCTTTGCTTCCACAAATGCTAACTGTATGCAGATTAGAGGTTGTCTTTACTTTCTTTTTCTAATTTCCATCATTGTTACAGTTTTTAAGAAATAAAGTTGGAGAATTGACAACCATGCAGTAGTATTCAAGTTATCAATTTTAGAACCAATATTTCTCAATATTAAGTGCAGATTTTTTTTAAAGTAGACCCAAACGCTGAAAGTGCACTAAGCTCAATCCTGTGAACTACCCATGATACAATTCATTGTCAAACATGCAATGGATTTTTATCAAATTGTTATTTTGAAATTATTAATATAAATGAACTGATTACCTAGCACTTTCTGGTCAGAGTTGGTCAGGACCTTTCTGATGTATCTTGATAGAATGAAACAATATCACCTGTTTTTTTCTTTGCTCAAAACATTTCAGATTCAGTTGGAGGATATTAGGCTTTAATTCTAAGAATACTTTCAAGAATACTTTTGCAATTAAAGGACAGACATGGGTTAGGAGACTAGATAACATAATATACCAAAATGCAAAAGGAAAGCCTAGGCAATATTAGACCAGGAAGTACCTAATCTGTTTTCTTTACAATCTGTTTTCATTACAATTAGTCATCTCTCCACACAAACATCTAAGTAGTCCAGGACAATCAGCTCTGAAGGAACTAAGAAGAAAAAACACCAACTATTAAATGTCAAGGAACACCACACTGAAAGGTCAGGGAACTCCAATCATGGGGTCCAGAAAATCTTCTAAACCAAAACTTTGTTTTGTTTGTGCCTTTTATTTAATAAGACAGCAAGAATTACTGGTGTTCAAAGCACATTTTTTTATTCCTGCTGGTTGCCTGACTTTTCCCTGCATTCTCCCTGCATTCTGAAAGTAGGTGGGAGGAAAATAGGAACTCCAGTGCTACATACTTGTCCTGGGGTCAGTTGTTAAACTCTAGATTGCTGGTGTGTGACTGCTGTTTTACAAACTCATACCGCCAGATAAAATCTACCTAATGTCAGCACTGCTCTCTTTTAGTTTAATGCAATGTGGAACGGTGGAATTAAATCCTTTTTATTTCTGTTTCTTCAGAGGATCCATTACAAGAGTTGGTAGCATTCCATCGACTGGCGGGAGTTTACTACACTTTGCAGATTTTTGAGATTGCTGAGTACTGTTACCTCAAGGCGCTATCAGTGTGTTCTTCACCAATTCAACATGCAGTGGAAGCTGCCTATTATGTAAAAGTGTATTGGCGTCTGGGGGACATTGCACTTCATAGGAGAAAGGTGACACTTGAATTTTATATTTTACAGTACATAATTGTATAATAATACAGAAAATTAAAAATGTTGTATTAGCATTCTAAGATACTGTCTTGGTACATAGTGAAAAGTGTTTTTTAAAAAAAAAGGGATAATGCTCCCAAGCATTTTCCTTTGTATGTTTTATTTATTTTTCAAAATGACTAAAGTACTTTAAAAGGCTTATGTGAAGCATAAACATTATCAAGTAAAAAAACAAAAATTGTTTATCTTTTCTAAAAAAGCCAAATCCTTAAATCCAAAAATGTATGTCTTATACACTCCATCTCTGACACTGCAGCTTACAGTGGCAGTGTTTGAGCAGCAGAAGCAGAGCTGTCAATCCAGAAAGCAGTTGGTGGTATTAGGTCTGGTCAGGTGCTGATTACAAGTTGCAGAAAGTGCTAGGTAATCAGTTTATTTATATTAATAATTTCAAAATAACAATTTGATAAAATCCCTTGCATGTTTTACAATGAATTGTATCAGAGGTAGTTCACCGGATTGAGCTTAGTGCACTTTCAGCCCATGGGAACCTGCTCTGATACCACTGCAGTACAAGTGGGTACAGAGTACAAGATAATGGCAACTCTGCTGTGAATTCAGTATAATTAGATGATGCAGTAGAAGGCCTTAAAGTTACTTTAATGTTGTATTTACCTTATATGTACTCTTGTAACATTTTTTTTTTCTCTAATAACGTGTCTCTTTTCAAAACATTTTTTTAAATAGAGTAGGGAATGGTTAATTCCCCTCTGATAGTTTTAATACTGCCTGTGACATTTCTGTTTGCCCTGGTGACAATTTTTATTGGGACAAACATGTGATGGAAATTTCAGCATTTAATGATTGTTACCCCTTATTTTCTTTTGTATCTGTGGAACAGTAAGGAAAGTCTTTCCAATGTATCACAGACAGTACTCAAGGCAAAAAACAAGAAGATCTAGTGTAGATAGAAATTCATTGTAAGGGAAAGTTTCATTTTCATATTATTGCTATAGTCTATTATGAAGCTGGAATACACTGGCATTTATTTTTAATGGAAAAAAAATACAGGAGCAATTGGAGGTCTCCCAGGTGCATCTCCAGGGTAATATATTACATTGCTGTAATCGATGAGCTGTCTATACTTGTTTAATTGCCGCCAATATTCAGTGTGAATGAATAGTCTTCAGTGATTTTCTAACAAGACAAGAAAAATACAAAGTTGTAGAAAAAAGATCAAATGCTTTAAAATTATACATTAATTAATATATATATATATATATATATATATATATATATATAAAATGTAATGTTCATTGAAAAGCCACTAAATCTCAGATAAATTGTAAGTATTACCTTTTCTATAGTGAATAGTTTTGTATAAGAATATGTATTTACTGTGTAGATAAACAGAGAATCCCATATACTTTCAATAGGCCCTTGATGAATGTAAAAACACATCAGCACATAGATCGGGCAGTTTAATTCACATTAATGCATTGTGGTGCTTTGAAAGGCAGGTGCGTTATTTTATCCTGCATATGTGTATCAGTCTTCTATTTTGATTGAACGCTGCTCAGTGTACATATACAGCATGTAATGTGTGTTACAATGTAAATTTAAGTTTATTGCGCATCAGTTATATAGCAAAGAGAAAAGTAATCAAAGTGAAAAAATTAATACCTATATAAACAATACAAATAGAAGTAAAACAAACACTTTTTTGGGCTTATTTTATAAAGAAAAGATAAATGTACAAGGTGCAGAAACAACCAATTAGCAATGCCCTTTTATTTATTTGTTTCTATTTCTTTTGTAAACTTCTGAAATGTAAAAATAATTAGTTACTATGGGTACTGTATGTTTTATATTCTTGATGCATCTTGTGTTGTATTAATAATTAAAATTTACTTTTTTCTATTAACAGGATGCTGATGATGCAGCTACCTACCTCTGCCTGGCCCTTGCTGCTGCTATTGAAGTTGGTAATGAGGAGTTTCAGATGCTACTCATGGAGAAAATTTCAGATGTATATGGGAAGTTCCTTGGTGATGAAGAGCATTAAATAAAATCTATGACTTGTCAGGAGTCAAGTATGAAATTGGAACTAGCCTTGTCTACTATAAAAGAGAAAATCCCACATCTCTCCTATTTCAAGTAACAGATGGACCAATCATGCCATAAGCATATTAATGATTATCAGGTGACAACCCTAGAGAAAAAACGAGTTAAAAAACGATAAAAAGAGTTGTGTCTCCTAAAGGCTAGCCCTTTTATGTATAGGGGCTGATTGTTCAATATAAAATTATTTGAATTATATATATATATATAATGGTTGGCGCCCAACACTGATACATGACCTTGAGTCATTGCACAGAGCTCTTGCACACTATTAGCATCTCAGGTATAAAAAAGGATAATCTAATTATCCCACACAGTACTAGAGAGATTTGCTAAGCATTTTACAGCCAGTGTTTGTTTTTCAGCTTAGAAGTTTAATATCCCTTATATGAATCATCAGGTTAATTTGCCAGAAAGACTTTGTTATGGCAAAACACAGAAACACATACATCTCCAAGCTTATGTTTCAATATTCAATGATGCACATCTATTTTTAGACTAAAGAGAAGTGATGTATTTAGTTGTCACCAGCACCCACATGTAACATTATCTATGTTTGGGTTTATGTTCAAACAAATTAACCATTTATACCAACTTTCTGGTTTTGAATCCACCCCAGCACATAGCACTTGTCCTGTTTTGCTAGGTTATGAATCTACCTCTACCCAATTTGAAAGTTATACACACTTAGTTACAGTCTCTACTGTTTTAGGAACACAGGAATTAATGCAGTTATTCATGCAATGTTGACTAAATTGATGTTGGAAGGTTATGAAATTAACAGGGTTGGAAATGTTTTATAAAGGTCCTGATCTAGGAACATGTAAATGTGGGTCAAGGTAAAGTACCGTAAGTGACAAATTATTGTGAGAGACTTAGGCCAATTCTGAGGAGCATTACAACTCTGGCAACTTTTATATTTTTAACTTTGCACCATGGCATTTCAACTACTGGCTAAAAAGGTCTTTGAAACATATGTGAGTAAAATTTGAATACAATCAAGCTCTAACCCAACTGATAGCAGCCAGGAATATTATTTATAAAGTAATGCATCTGACATTCCCTGAAACATTCCCTGGTGGAAAGTCTTCCCGGTTCATGTGTTTCAATAGCATTAATTGATTCCCCACCAGGCAATGTTCAGTGAATGTCAGGTTTATAACTTTATATTTAGACCCCTTAATGTGTTAAACAATGGCAGTGTCAGTATGCAGGGTCAGATTAGCCCACTGGAGGACTGAAAAAAAACATCTGGTGGGCTCCAGTAGTATGCCTCACAAAATTAGTTTTTTTGTGCCATATAGGGGTCAGAATACAGGCCCTCAGCCTTCTGGTGGACCCCTGGCCCCTGGTACCCCACAAAAAATATGCCACTGTTCAAGGAAAGCTATTTGTTCTGGTGGGACTTTTTCACTTCCTCTGGTGAGTCCCAGGTCCCCAGTCCAACCCAATCCGTATGCTTTCAATATTTTTAATTTCAATATTTTTTAAATTCATAAAAGAGACTAGCCCAAAATCTCATGGTAACATCAACTAAAACATGAATGCACTTTCCACATTATAGATGAAATAATCCAAGTTGTAATTAACATAAATCAAATCATAAGTCATAAATCTTTCTACCTAAGCCTGCAAGCAGCTTTTAAAACAATGTTTTGTTTTTAAGTATACTGTTTAATGCATTATCACCATTATTTACCTTTTAAATTATAAAAATATCCCTGATAAATGAGGAAATCTGGTATTGTATTGTTTAAAATAAATTATTTTAGTGAAAATATGAATAATTATTGTATGTAAAGGGGATAAATACATACTGTAAAGCCGTTCCGTTCATAAGACAAGGCAATTGGAAACAACACGATCCAATCCATTCACTATTAATTGTATATCTAACTTTTAAGAATAAATTGTAAATTTCTTGCTCAGAATTTCTGATAACCATATACTGAATAATAACATGTTTACTATCTCAACCAACATTTACACATAAATATATTAATATATACATGTCTCAGTCACCAGTGGAGCTTGATTATTGTAATACACAAGCTTGTGTAACAATATAGTACAAAGTACACTACTAATCACGTGCAAATCCAACAAATGAAGTTATATGTTAATAGCCTGTACCCAAATTAATAAAAGATAGTACATTGATCATATTATAGACATAGCACTTTGCTATAGGGACATAGGTGTCAAGCAAAGTGGTGGGGTCTCACAACTTATAAAAACTCCTTAATGTATGAAAGGAATTGTATTGTTAACACACTTAACTGATTCAAAACTGACTGCCATGAGCAACAAGATATTTAATGTTATGGTATTTTTGATTCACAAAGCTTACAGTGTGGTTCAAACAAAGAGATGGCTCTAATCTTTTCTAGAGCTCTATAGCTAAACTCTAGTTCAACCATTACAAGCACAGTATATAGGAAGCTGATTTACTTACCAATAATTGTATTTTTTGTCCATCCAACTTTGCCATTCCCTAGCCTTTTTGTGGAGGATTTTTACCTACTGCAACTCACTAGCAGTGGTTAAATGAGGGTACTTGCACTGCTTGCATTTCTAAATAAATTGTATTAGATTTTGAGATGCATTAAATTATATCTTTTATACCTACCTGGAGTTAAATCTTTTTGAATACCAGGTCTTAGCACATGGATGGTTTATGAACTACAAAAATACATACAATAGGGAAACAACTTACTAATTAAGGGATTGCCTAAATTCTGAAATAATTTAGGCGGACATTGAAAAACTTCTTGGAGGGAATTTAACCTGCTTAGTGTTATGTTCCCTGTCCACTCTTCCCAACCTGCAAAAACATTGAAAAATTTGGATTTTTGAAAAGTATGTTACAATTCACCTTTTAGGCCTAAAAGGTATATAAAATCCAGAGAACCTGTAACATGAGATGATGGTGATTTCAAATTTTTATACTGCAGGGTTTTGCAAACTGGCAAAAAATACTGAAAAAAAATTCCTATCATCTTGCAAAACAAAAAAGAAAAAAGTCAACTAAGTTGATCTCAAATGTCAAATAGTGTATGCCTATGAAACAGCAAAGGAATATTTTACACAAATAGGCAATTTTTAACAGTTTAGAGGTAAAAAATGACCCGCTGTTTTCTTCATTTTAGGTGCGTGTATACGCATCTGGATGCGTTACAGAGGCTCTTTAAAAATTTTTTACTTTTTTTTTTTTGTTTCTGTATCACAAGGAGACAGTCAGGTCCTCTTTAGACCTCTTATGTCTTCTTTTCTTACTAAGAATTGAGTTCATTACTTGATTTGTTTTTATTCCTGGCTTCTAGTAGCCAGAAACTAATAGCAAATCTGCCATCCTGAAATTGAGCCTCTTTTTTAACTCCAAATGTTCTCAGGGTTATTATGTAAAAACACTACCTGAAGTGAGGTAACCAATTTTACATAAAATTCTGAGTAACACTTTCGGTTAGTGTTTCTCAACCAGGGTTTTGTGGACCCCTAGGGTTTCTTTAAAGGTTGCCAGGGGTTCCTTGAGCAATTTGTGACTATCAGATCAGTTCAATGATCTTTTTGGCTATCTGTAATGATCACATTCTTGGCCAGCTTACTAATGTACTGTGAACAGTATATAGTAATTGAAGCATTGAGTTCCCTGAAGACAAGGTGCCCCCCCCTCCCCCATGTTGAAAAGGTTGAGGGACAGTGCTATTGATTATCACTATGGGGGTAATCATGTGAAGGTTTTCAATGCCTCAGATGTTATGCTTCTGGTGTTTTAGCAATTTCATATAGGTAGAAGTGAACATGTCCATTTACAATGCAACCAAAGGCCAAAATGACCTTTCCCACAATATTGCACAAGATTTGTATTACTAAATTTCAGATGTTATTGTTCTTTCTAATAAAAAGGCCTGTATATTGCAACTGGTTTGAAACTGATCTCTGTTTACTGTTTTAGCTTGGGTTTAAAGTGATGAAAGTGCCATTCCACTGGTAATTTCCAGTGTGTTTGTTTTTTGACAGGATGACCACATGTCTGGGGTTCCTGTTGAATGTAAATACCATAAACAGAGTAATAGTTCTTTCATCATTTCAGACATTCCTGCCTGCTCTTACAAGAACTACCCTAAAGGGAACCATTTATTACCAAAGTCAACCAAACTCATGCTGCATTAGTTTTTTAACTCCCATTCTTTAACTCTCCGTATCTAGAACTAACCTGTGTTTCTGTAAATCATGATAATTCCTGGATTTCTTACAGCTCTTCTCCAGGTTGTCACATCCACCTAAAATATAATATACACAGTATACACCAGTTGATCCTGGCACAATTTTAGCCAGTCATTACCTATGCATCAATATATTTGTTAACAAGCCAGTGATAAAATTTAACTGAAGACAAGGTGAAAAATACAAAGGAAAAGTTGACTAAGAGTGCAGAAAGAAAAGTTGCACCATTGTTTTGCTGCTATGGGTAACAAGATGATTTAAGCTAACCCTTAATCTAAGCATGCACATGTAAATAAGTTCTACAAATTACTACTTAATTAAGATTTAACATTTCATTTCTACCACCATGAGTGTTTGATCTCTAATGAATGCTTGATAAAGCTGTTTAATGTACTGTGCATTGTGCTAGTGTTTTATAAAAATGAATGCTTTTTTAAAACGTGGCCTGTTTCCCTATACTTTTAGATACGTTTCACTGTACAATTCACTCCTTGTGAATAGGACATAGTCAGATTGAGCACTAAAAAGAAGCTAGTAGGAACAATCTTCCTGGTTTCTGTGATTGTGTATTTC
Organism: Pyxicephalus adspersus; assembly: GCF_032062135.1. Taxonomy (NCBI): domain Eukaryota; kingdom Metazoa; phylum Chordata; class Amphibia; order Anura; family Pyxicephalidae; genus Pyxicephalus; species Pyxicephalus adspersus. Next base: position 70,511,872 of record NC_092859.1, read on the forward strand.
ATGGGAGTTCATAGTGCAGATTTGTGTAAATCTGCTTGAGATTTTTCTAAGATATCTCAGAGGTCATTGACAGGTGCATTTGTCTTAAAGTTGACTTCGTCCAGACTTGGTCCCCTTTAAAATAGAAACTAACTTTATTTTAAATCCCATTGATTTGTCTGAAGAAAGGAACTCCTGACATAAAAAAGCCATGTACACAGGTCCTCAGTGAGCTGGATATTATAATTGTGCTTTATGGCCATAGCATGTATGGTGAGAGACAAGAAGAACGTCAATGTGCTTTTTTTTTTTTTTAACTGTAAGGAACAATTTTACATCAAGGCTACTGCGATTATCCATTGTTCAAAAGAAAGTTGTTTTGAAAAGACTTGTCCTTTATTATCAACTGGAATGTAAGGCAATCTAAAGCTTGTATCTAGAAAGCCATAAAATGTTATAAATGTATTTCTCAAGAAAAAGAGAAAAAAAAACCCTGAGTACAATTTGTTCCATGAATGGCAGGTTTGTTCTGCTGCTATTTACTGCTTTGTATTACAAACAATTGGTTGTTCTGCACTTACCTGGAGAATATATAAATACTATTTGACAGAAGTATACATTTCTTCATATTTTCTTATTTTTTGCACTGACTGGTGAAATAATTACATTTAGCTTGCTATTGATTCGTGCCTGGAAATCACAACCAAGGAGTTTACATTTGTGGGAAAACATGTCTTTAATATGGTAAGCTGACACAGTAAGGAATTTTACAGACTAATTTCCATATTTATTTGGCCCAGGTAACTCACAGTAAAAGGCCATTAGACTATAAAAGTAGAATGTACACAGTATTTTCAACACTGGTCATCATTCACATTTGTTTTTGTTAAAAAGGGTTGAATCCATTAAACATTACTATTGGCTAGATGTAAAAGTCGATTGACACATATTATTGTACAGGTTACCCCTTCTAAACTATCATTTGCATCTGGTTGACAATAACTATCAGTTCCATGAGTTGTCAATTGAGAAGCATAAAAAGAGTAAACAGCAAAAAAGTTTAGTTTACTAAAAATATTAGTTAAACAAAATACATTACATTCTTACAAAAGCTAGAATTACTTGTCAATGAGGGGCAAAATGACAGTGTCTCTATACTCACTTGTATACTCATCTTCCAGCTCCTTTCCATTTGTCCTGCCTCCACCACATCTAGCCCTATGTCTAGTAACCTGTGTCAGTAACCAGGGTAGTTGCCAAAGAAATTGCATGTAGAAAATATTTCTGTCTCCATGTAGAATCTGGTAGGTAGTCACACTCTATGCCCTGGTCCTGATCATCTTTTCCTCAATGGCTGTGTCAAATTAAGTTTTATAGGAGATTTAGTACATTTCCAAAAAAGAAGGCAATGGTGTGGATAGCAGAGATTTGAGGGAAAGGAAATTTTAAAATGATTATGTTTTGTAGAAAGGTTCCAGGACATCTTTAAGAAGGAATATGGATACAATATTTTGGTATTTCTTTGGAAAGGCAATACACTTACAGAGCTCCATAGACCTTTTTATTTTGCATGTACTGGACAACCAGCTTGTCCTGTGCTTTTTGTATATTGTGCAAACAAACCCAAAATTAGATTTAGAGTACATGTGACTAGAGGGATAAGAAACCTTTCTTATTTATAATGGCTTGATAATGGGAAGATTCTTTTTTGAAACTGGAAAAATGCTAACAATACTGGAAAAAAATTGGTGATAAACATTTTTTTTTCTGTTTAATATTTCTGTTTACTAATGTGTATTATATCTCAAATAATGGGAACATTTTCAATAGCATGTATGAAAAATGTGTCTAATGTAATTACATTCTGTATAAATAAATATATTTTTATATTTTTTAAATCTTGATCTTAGTCCTCTTGATTTTTTTTTTCTTTGAAGCATTCATTATGTAATAATATTACAAGTCTTCATAAATCCTGAAATAATTTTCTGGTCTCAGAGAACCCATACTAATGAAATAAAAGGTCTCTTAAGTTGGTGACCAATGGAAAGACTGCCTGCCCTCCTACAGCAGTGCCAAGATAAACACTTTTAAAGGCATACAGCAGGCCTTACCAAGTAGGGTTTTCCCCGTAATGACAAATGCATCATCAAATGTGATCAAACCTAGCAAACTTTGTAGGAACCCTGGGGTTCCAGGCATCCCTGGTTGAGTATGGCGGCCTTATGCCAATTCGAAGGTCCTTTTGTTTTAAATCTGGAAATCCATACAAAAAGTTTTTCTTGCGCATACTGTTGAGCCTGTTATCCTTCGGTTAAGTCTACCTCTGCGACTTAACTATTCTTCAGTAGAAAAATATTGAAAAAATGCAAGCTTTATTGCAAAAAAGATAGATTTCCTTAAGGAGTATTAAGGAGTATAATAAACATAATATGTCCCTCTGCAATAAAGCATTTTTACCTGCCTATTTCCAGTCTTCTGTACTGCATACACGGAGCTGCACTTGTATATGCTGATTGGAGTGGCCAATTGAGACAGCAGAAAATCCCAAACCTGGAGGAAGACCAAAAGAAGGATGGCATTTGTCCAAAAATCTCTGCACAATTACTCATCATGTTTGTGGCTATAGTTGTTAAGCACTTTTACCACCTGCATATTTGACCAGATATGGCCATTATATCTGGCTTTCCAATTATTCAATAGGAAAAACAGATCCTTTACCATATGACAAATTGTACATTTATACCAAAACAACCAATGCCTTATATCTGATTGGAGAATAAGAAATCTAAACATTAATTGGAATGCTAGATATATATTATTATTGCAAATATTTCCTTCCCCCACATAGACAGCCACTCACAAACTAAATAAATTTTGTCTTGCAGAAGCTCTATATGCACGTGCAGAGGTATTTGCCATAGTCTGTAAGTAAGCATAGTGTTCTGCCCAAAGGAATCTCCAGCAATGCTCCACTTCCATCTTAACCAAGTCTTCATATGGGTTTAGTGCCTTCAGTCATCTTTGTTACATGTGCACAGGAGTAATTTCTTCTGCCATTATACCAAAAACAGACTGTACTCTAAACTGCACATGGAGGAATTTTTTGGCAGAATAGATTTATATAACTTCTTCTTTCTTTAGGAAGTCTGCTTGTCAGCAAATAAAATACTAGGCTTAAATTCCAGCACTCGACACAAAGTTAAAATATATACATAAACTATTTACTTGCTTTTAGATTTATAAGTTTGATTAGTTGGAGTTCTAGTCCAGAAAGCTCTACCAGAAAGAACATCAGGTCTTGGACTTCTTTCTAGCCTGTACTAGATCTTCCCCCAGCCTATAATTGGTTAGTAAAGGAGCTGCAGCACACTAACATTGTAAGCAGATCCTAAAACAGCCATAATTATTGGAATACCTAAATACAGCAGTATTCTCATTTTTATTAACTTTTGTAAGACTTTCACAAAGTGTGTTCTCTACTTTCCGTAGCCTTGTTTATAATGCTAGTGTATTGCAGGAAAGGATTTAGCTCTTCATCTCTGAGGCACCGGTGAGTGTATTAAAATATGACAATTGTACATTATGTGGGAATATCTCATACATTTTCCAAACTTTTTACTTGGCTTTCCAGTATCTTGACAATTTCCTAGACAATTTGTTTACACTGAATCACCCCAGTGCATTCCATTTCGCTCTCATCTTGGCTGCAAATTCTGTATCTGTCACAATCATGTAAACCAATTTCTGGCTGATATTTTTCCAGCCTTCCATTTCCTGTCAGTGAATACTTGTTTCTATATCCAGCTAAATGTGATATAGGTATACAATACAAATACAATACAATATTTATCTCCTAACAAATAACATCAAATGTAAAAATATAACACAAAAATTCATTGAAAAATCATCTATACTGTTGGACTGTCTCCTCTGACAAGTATTGATGTAGAAGCCAGCAGGGGAACCACAGCGCACAATGGTGGAATTCCATTTGATACCCACAAGTGTCCAATAGCAGTAAAGTCCATGGTTCTTCAACAAAAGGTAAGCGTACATATCCTTATGTTACATAGTAGTTGTCATTTCCTGTTTTTTTTTTTATAGCCACAAATCTGCTTGAAAAGTCAGATCAAAATCACAGTTTGAGAACCACTACTGTATAATATAAATATTCTTTTTGCATTTATCTGTCACTTCCAAGCTATATTCAGTAGTTGACTTGACAGCAATAGGAACAAACTGACATTTCTTGGGTTACTTCTTTTATATTCCAGAAGTAAAAAACTGGAGAAAATCAGGCTCTTTTTGTATTGCTGTAAGTAATTCATGCTTTGAGACACATTCAATATAATACTGCACAGCTTTGAACGTTTTTAAGCCCAAAATTGCTTTAGCTATGATGATGCTAAACGACCAGGACCAGGGGAAGTACTAAGATTTAAAACGTAGAATTGTGATAATTTATTTTTCATTTTATTTTACCTTTTTTAAGTCTTCCTTTACACATTGTTGGCTAAATTTGCATGAGAACACTCTGAAATGGTAATTTAAAGGATGACAAGAATATTTTTTTTATAGCACAATGACTATGAACTCTCTCTCTTCTTCTTTGTACTTTACAAGTGAAGTCTTGTAACTTGTAACTAGTGTTTTATACAAATAAACCCAATGCTGCTTTTTTTATAGCACAAGGTACCTTAAAAATAATCACATGATGCAGGGGGGTGGAGGGTCCCTAAAATTTTCCTTCTATAATATAGGTTTTAACTAATACCAGTAAAGCTGTTAGTAATTGGAGAGATTGCCATTGCTTGAATACCTGCAACATTTCGCCCAATTCATAGGTTGGCCCCATCTTCGAACTCCTAAAAAAAGTCAACACTGAGGGTAACTTGTTACGCAGTATCATCAAATCCCCCCTATAAATTTTTCTTTAACTCCAAATATAATTAACACTGTCTTCTGCTCAGTTGAAGTGCAGACTACTTATAAATTGGTATTAAAAATGACAACCATTGGGAAATGTTAACATCTCTGGATCTAGAGGGATCCATCTGTTCTCAGCAGTTTGCAGCTTTTTAAAGGATATTTTGGATGGAGATGGGAAACATTGCTGTGTTACTGTGGCTCTGTTGCCACTTGAGAGCATCACGTACAGGTTAAAGGAAAGATCTAATCAGAACTTAAACTTAGCAGGCATTCTTAGGACCTGAATAACCCAAGAGGAGGTGAAACCTTTCCAGGTGCCTGTCTAGTGTACATTTTCTAAACAAAGTGGACAAATCCAAGTCTTAAATTGCAGAATATGGCCACCATACATAACTCAAATCTAGATTTCAGGAAATGGGATATATACTTGGTAATCCCCTCCCCCGCTTAATATCACTAGAACTAGGGTTCCTTTGGCTAGTGTTTTGTCAGATAACTAAAAGAACAGATGAAATGAATACATGGGATTTGCTTTACCTGCCAAAGGTTTTGAATTCCTAGGCAACAAGCTCTAAAGTTTACAAAGCTCAGCCACACAGCACAGCATTGTCTAGATGATACCCGATTTATGTACACGGTACAGATCTTGCTCATCCCCCAATCTGTTACTAGATAGTAAAATGTAAAGTACAAGGCTGAATATTTCATTTCTCATTTCATCCTATTTACCTCTGTCTTTCCTTCTATGCATATGCTGCTTGTGCTACTGCAAAAATTAATAGCTTTGTGTGCGGTTTCTCTCTCCCAGATCTCCCACACAATTAGGTTCTTGCAAAAGTCCGATACCAGGGCTAATGTAGGTCTTGATACAACTTGCAAGTAAAAAATATATTTACTTTTTGATGTCAAAAAACTCTCGTATTAAAAAGAGGGCTCTATATTCCATAAGTTTCCTGCCCTCATACCCCTACAACATTGTGTAGAAGAGACTGTCTCCTGAGGTGGCCTGGTATTGCCAAAGCTAAGAGGGGCACACACTTTTTGCCCCTTCCTTCTTTGACTAATCTAGGTTGCACATGGCAGCAACCTCCCTGGTGGTATGCTTTGGATTTTTAAATGTAAAAAGCGGTACATTTAAAAATCCTCATTATTTTAAATTTCCCACCCAGTCCCGCCTACCTTCCTAACAGTCCCATCCTCCAGCTTAAGACTCGTGAGCAGCCGCCATCTGCTTCCTCTGGCCTCACATACCCAACGTTTACATGCTGGGGACGCAGATTGACAGGAACGCATCGTCGGGGAAAGTTGATGCCCAGGATCGCTGGAGGACGCTGCAAGCACTGCTGGAGGACGCCACTGGAACGTGGGAACCAGGTAAGAGTTTTAAACTCCTTAGCAATTCCACCCGGAGTGTGGCTTGGGGTTACCACTTTTTGAATGGAAAATCCACCCCGAACCACACATTTGGGAATACTGCCAGGGAGGTTAATGCATGTAAACATCTGAATCATCAGAATAGGGAAAAAGGTGATTTAATGGACTTTGGACATGGCATGGTTGTTGGTGCCAAGTGGGTTGGTCTGCTCTGCTGGGATTTTTAACCATATGCAGGGTTTAAACAGAATGGCTGTAAGGGCCTGGCCAGCACCAGTCCTCACTAGACACCAGTTTCCTAATCTAACACCGCAGTCTTCACCTATAGCAAGCCCCCGCTCAGCCTTGGGAGACTGGTTTTGTCTCCCCGCACTCGGTTGCCGCCAGGACTTACTGTGAAAGGGATGGTGTCTGGGAGTGGGCTGGCAGCAAGCC
>NC_092859.1:70518839-70528897 GCF_032062135.1 Pyxicephalus adspersus
GAGCAGGACAGCAGCCTCGGACATGCTGCCTGCTACTGTGGCTGGGAACCCCAGGGACACTGCGGGCTCGCAGGGCGGGTAAGTTCCTTACAGGTAAGAGTTTTAAACTCTTTAGCAATTCCACCCGGAGTGTGGCTTGGGGTTACCACTTTTTGAATGGAAAATCCACCTGAACCACACATTTGGGAATACCGCCAGGGAGGTTAATGCATGTAAACATCTGAATCATCAGAATGGGGAAAAAGGTGATTTAATGGACTTTGGACATGGCATGGTTGTTGGTGCCAAGTGGGTTGACCTGTGTATTTCAGAGACTCCTGCTCTGCTGGGATTTTTAACCATATCCAGGGTTTAAAAAGAATGGCTGTAAGGCCCTGGCCAGCACCAGTCCTCACTAGACACTAGTTCCCCAATCTAACACTGCAGTCTTCACCTATAGCAAGCCCCCGCCCAGCCTTGGGAGACTGGTTTTGTCTCCCCGCACTCGGTTGCCGCCAGGACTTACTGTGAAAGGGATGGTGTCTGGGAGTGGGCTGGCAGCAAGCCAGGAGCCCAAAGATAAAGCAGTACCAGGAATCCAACAAAGCCAAGTCCAGAATACAGAGCAGAGGCCATACACAGAATATCTGTCCACCAAAAGAAGTACACAAGGGCAAAACACAAGCAGAGTCGGGGTCACAGGCAAAAGGCCAGTCCAGGCTGCATACAAACAATAGGTCAGGAACAGGCAAGGCCAGCAACAGTAAATCAGAAAACACACTTCAGCACAGATTACCCCAGCTATACCCTACAGCAGGCACTGGTGAATGAGAGCAGAGAGGCTTTAAAGTCCCAGCAGACAATAGCAGTGCAGGACCGAGTCAGGAGCTGATCAGCCTCTAGAATCCCCTTCAGCTGTGCACAGCCTTATAGAGTGGTGCTGGGGATGCCATAAATCCATCAGGCTGAACACTAGGAAGCAGGAACTACTGCTATCTTAGTTCTCCTGGCTGCTGCAAATGACATCGCTGGACAGAACAGACAGTGTTTTATATTGCAATAGGGCACAGCACAGAGTTGCCAGACAGATGAGCATCTCCTAACAATGGCTCACCAAAGTTGGAATGGTGGTAGTGTTAAATTTTTTTTTCACATAATGGGCCCCATAATACAATATGAGCATTCTTTAAATGTCACAGTCTATTTTTCATGCTCAGCATTCAATACTTATATGACTGTGTATCCGTCTTCTGATTTTTTTTTAATAATCATCTCAAATTATTTTCCTTAAATAACTCTGCTTGATGTGAACAATATAGACCAAATTCCCTGCAGGATGTTTCCAGCACCTTGTTAAATCTAAGCAACAAGAATTACGGCAGTTCTAAAGTCAACAGGGTGTTCAACCTGGTATTAGCAAGGTGTACCTAATAAAATAATCTATTATTTTTACAATAAAATCTACTTCATTTTTTTTTTTTTGCAGAATAAATGTTCCCTCCAAGTTATTTTATGATCTTGTAAAAGTTGTATGTAAAGTTTCCGGATAATTCAGGAAGGTTATTCCAAAGTTTAGCTGCTCTGTTTGTCTGGAGCTTGACAAACATCAGATCATTTGATGGCAGGCTGCTGTTACACATAAAATGTAATTTTTTAAAAAGGAAATATAATGGTTTTGTGCCAATGGGGTCTATTCATAAAGCACAGAGTCTGTCATTTAATGAAACATTCCCTGGTGGAAAATCTTCCAGGTCCATGTGTTTTAATGGCAGTAATTGATTCTCCTCCAGGGAATGTTTTATTAAATGCCAGATTTACTGCTTATATACACCAATTCACTGAAACATTATCTAGCCGGGAAATAATTACTGACACTAAAATACATGGAAGATTCTCAATGAGGGAATGTCTTAGTGAATGTCAGATTGCCTGTTTTACAAATAGACCCCAAAGTGTGATAAATGGGCTTTCTTTAAAATGCTGTGCTGAGACATATCACCTTTCAAAAAAGAAAATGATGGGATGTTGAATTGAACTCTTTTTTTATTATATGCAGTTACTGGAAGGGAAAGGCAGTGTGGAATCACTAGTCTCCACTCCTGGAAGAGAATACATTTTGAAGTGGGGAAGGAACTAGGGTGTTACAATATTTGCTAGTAGATGGACTTTAAAAAAACAACCTTTTTTATTATGAATAAGGGATCAGATAACATTCAAGAAACCATTCATGCAAACAGTTCCCAGGAATAAACAAACCGTTTCCCATTACTGGGATGATTTAGGCCATGGCATGCATATATTATAACAGTGCTTCTTTTCTTAGTTTGCTGCTGTGTATTTTTAAAGTTCCCAGTCCATGGGATGTATATTCAGGCATTACAATACTATATCATATGTTTCATACAATAAAGTCTCCAGCAATCAAAGCACTGACATTATTGCATGCAGTTTATATAGCTGAGAAAATGAAGCTAGATTATAGGCCAAGCCCTAACATAACTAAATTATGCCCAATATTTTATTAAAGTCGTTGTTGTGTGTTGTGGAACTCAGAAAAGGCCATAGACCCCAGAAATAACAAAATAAACAACAGTTAGAAGCATGATGGCCTAGAGATAATCTCATTCTATGCTAAATCTGTACAGTTGTTTTATTGTTAAATTTGTTGCTGCAGAGGTTCTATCATGTGCTACAGCTTTGTTTAGTAGTCCAGGGTCAGACACATTATTAAACTCTTGAACCATGGCATACTGCTTCTTCACACGCCATGACATACCTCTTTGCCGTCTTCAGAATTAATTCATATTCTTCAAAACAAATTTCAAAGTATGATGCTTATTGCTAGTTTTTCCATGCCACTTTGTTAAGCTACTAGAACTTCAGGGTATGGAGAAGCATAATACATGCACACCATCCTCTCCATAGGGGAAACATGATCAAGTAAAGGGATGAGGACAATCATTTTTATTATTACCCTACATCTAACAAGATTGATATTTTACTTGCAGATATATTGTAATCCACTAAACTTGCTGGAAATAGCATCATCTGTAAGAGTTTGCTGGCCGTTAATAGCTAAAACCACTTTGCTTGTGTCAGCAAAAACAAGTTAACAGATTACCTTGCATTTAACAGAATCCCAGTACTGCCAAACTATCTATTTTTCAGTGTGTGCATGGGGATTAGCCAAATAGGAGTCAGCCTGGTGAGATTTATACTGGTTGCTGAAAGCTCCTACATCCAATGATCCCTTTCATCTGTGGCCTCTGCAGTGTTTCTGCAAGATAAGAACAAAGCAGCATAATGCAATATTCGTCTATTGGAACTGCCAAATATACAGTATATAGTCACCTTTGCTGATGTGTGATTTAAACATGATCAGCAAGGTGGTTATATTGCAATATTTGAAATCTGATCTTTAAAGGTTGTAAGCGGGACAGGTTATCCTCACCTTTTGTTCTGGTGACAATATTCAGAATATCCTATTAATTGCTGTCCCAGTCATGACTGTCAAAGTCATTGCAAGCCAGAAAGTATGGCAAAGAAACAGACAGTAAAAAAAAATTAGGAGCATAAATTAAGAATACAGTAAATATAATATGTGGGTAAGAGTAGACAAATTATTAGGAATAGTGGGGCGGGAACAGGGATCTCAGTATTTGTAGCTGTGGACATGTCTCGGCAGGGCCCATAGGGCCCTTTCCACATTCAATTGGGCACCTAGATCATATATCAGGATAAGACAACCGACAGAGTAGAATCGAGGTTTGCTTTTTCGGGAAAGAATAGTTCACTTAATTGGTGCCACATTGTTCAGTCTAATAACAATATCTATGTAGAATAATTGTACAGTGCTGATCTATTTGTATAGCCAGCAATTATTTCCTTGATCTAAAAATAAACAAAGGGGCTAATACTCACATCAGTGCCTAAATGCCCATACAAATTTAACATAAACCCATGCAAATAAAACTGCCTCTTTTTGTGCTTATACCAACCACAGATACACAAGTAAATATACTAACATAAATAATAAATAATTGAATACAATCTAAATTGTGGAAAAATGTGTTCAGGAAAATTGAAACCAAATGTTTCCCTAAAGTGGATAGCACTGGGATTTCATTGCATTCTTTCTACAATGGAAATCATATTGTTTGGAAAGTTCTCCTCAATGGTGATGCAGAAGTTCCCATAGATGTGACCCACTTGTAGATTGTGTTGCTTACACCTTTTGTCCAGGTTATCTGTATCAGGTAATCTCAAATTTTTAAGGACAGTTTTGCTTGGTACGAGGCAAAACAAAAGAAGCTGCTGGCTTTAGTGTCATATAAAGCACCTCTGCATGCAAAATTTAGAAGTTACATTATTATTAAATAATTTAACAGTTTAGCCTCACTTTAATGTTAACGTTGAGTTTACTGATTTTTCAAGTTTACAGTAACAAATTACTAATGTTTCATGACAATGGACATCAAAAGTATGCACTTTCAAAAATGTTCCAGACAAATTTCTTTGACAGAATGGTTTAATTTCAGTCTTTTGCAGACAAAGCATTTATTTAGGGTGGTTTTAGAATAGGAACAGTTGGGAACCATTTTGGGCCATTATGTGTTTGCATGCATCTGTGGTGGGTCATGGTGGTGTGGTTCCTGGAAGTGACAAGTCACTTCTGGTTGGGCTGTTGCTTTTCCTCCTCATTAGAAAGAACCACAACCACACTCAACCAAAGGATAAAGCAGTTTTCAACACTGTGGTTGATATTAAAGACTGCATAATAGTTGACTAAGGGTGCCTAGTAGTTGCCAGCGGTGCAGTTTTTGACCACAAATCTAAAAAGGGCATTTTTCAGGGCAGTCTCTTCTCCCCAGTGATCCAATGCAACCTGGTAACATTGTAGCCAGGGTGTGCCCAGGATATGCCAGTTATCCCTGTAGCCCTGGCTGAATGTACATGTGCAGCTCAGTGTACTCTAATAAAGGTAGCAATCAGGCAGGTAAGTATCAGGCATTGTCCCTTCTGCAACAAAAATCCTGCCTGATTGCTATTTTCATATAAGTTCCACTTTAGGAAGTAAGGCCATTGAATATTATCTGTATAGCTGTCAAGAATAAAATAATAAAAAGTGATATACAGTATCAGGTGTAAAATGTACATTTCTGATAACAGTGTTTGTTGGATACAGAAATGAACCAATGAATGTATAGTGAAAGTTCATGCATTTGCCTGTAATATTTTCCACTAGCTAATCTTTATTTCTGGGAACCAGACACTCTTCTTGCATTCAAAATGTTTCATTTTACAATGGATCTCAGTAAACAGGAGGAAAAAATATTCAGAGTTCTATAATGCAGACATTTTACCATTTTTTAAAAGATTTACATACAAATGACAACACCAAATAGAATAAGTAAACATCTGACAAGGAGCGGATATGTAAATTAAAGGTATTAAGTAAAGAAGGTGAAAAGAAGTAAATCGGAAAAGTTTTCTATTTTCACTCCTGCAAAAGTAACATTTATTTAAAAAAACTATCAAAAAGTACAAAAATGAAATGCTCCCTCTATTGACAGAACAGTAGCTAAAATTGACTACTAACCCTAAAACAACTGAAAAAAAAATCCCCTAAATAATGCATGCCACATCCCAAAAGTGACATAAAAGTATGGTGGAACCTTAGGCAATGGGACTTGATACACAGAATATATATAAATATATATATATATATATATATGTATATAAATATATATACAGAAGTACTAAACATATATATAAACACATAAAAATATATATATATTTATATTTACATATTTTCTAAGCTGTATTGAACATACAAGTATAAATATTATTAAACCAATGACCGTAAAAAAGGTTAGATGGCCTCCCATATTATCGACTAGGTGTTAGCTTTTGTCTGCTCTTTTATTTGAGGGGTTGAAGGGGTTGACAAATTCCAACCCCCATTCCCATTGGTCCTTTCAAGACGGCTGACTATATTTCAAAGCCCATATAGTGCCTTACTATTATTTACATTTAAAAAAAAAATACTGTCAGACAATCTTGCAAATTTTCTGGGTTTACTAGGACTGCAGATCATGGACCGGCAGGATTCTCATCAAACCCGTAGTGAACCTGTCTAAACCATTAGGTTATTACAAGTAAACAAAATAATAATAGAAAAAATAATAAAATTTTTACAGGTCGAAATAAAATATACAAAATAACATAAACAGACATGGCCTGAAATGCAATGGTCTCTAGAGCAGCCTTTCTCAACCCTTTTAACATGGTGGAACCCTAAAAATAACTATCAGGTCTTCAGGGAACCGCTAATATATTTATTATATCTACATCTGATAGTACATTAGCTTGTTGGTCAGTATGAAGAAGGCCTCTTACATCAGTCAGCGAAAGAATGTCCCCTTACGGATAGCCAAAAAGATCATTGGTGTCACCTATATTGACCTGTAAGGTTCAAATTGATTGCTGTTAAAGGAGCTCCTAGCAACTTCTACAGAAACCCTAGGGTTCTATGAAACACGGCTCTAGAGACAAATCCATCCTTTTGCACCAGCACAGAAAGGTGAGGACAGAGCAGTTAACACAAACGTAAAGTTAAACACAAAAAACAACATATTAAATGAGAACGTACCCAGGTGCTTGCCTTAAAAAATAAATATTTCAGCATTATTCAGTGTATTTTAGACTTTGATCACATTCAGTGAAATGCAGATAAAACAATAGGATGGTATTGACTTGGTAAAAAGAGTTTTAAGAGGTGAGTAATTATTAAGTTCCTACATAATGAATCAGATAACACATTTTCGCAAGGCATCTGTCATAAACAATACAACAGAAGTTATAATGTATGGAAAAAATAACTGATTGATACAAGGTTATAGAAAGACAACTACATGAAAAACTACGCATGAATATTTAGTAGAATGAATATCTGGTGCCCATGTACGTATTCTTTTTATTGCCTGGGTCGTCTCATTTTTCAGTAGAGAAGGTCAGCTGTGTTGATAAACAACAAATGACGTAAAAAAGCTGCCTTTGGGAACACTGGACTTCCTGAAGCTGACACCTTTGAGAAGATTCAGCATAATCAACATTGCAAATGATCTCTGCAATTCCCCATGAGTGTTGGCAATGAATTCTATGAGTGGCTTGTTTTGTTTACCAGTAATAAAGAATTAGAAAACTGCCATCTGTTCATGCTTGTAGAATAGGATAAACAGATCTATTCAGCAACAAGTATGGTGGTGACGATCATGATTTCATTAAAGACAATAATATAACAGGGAATAGGAAGTGTAAAGGATGGCAGACATGAGCTCTAATTTGTTATATAGCAATCATGCTGTGTATTTTACTATGGTATGCATTGTTTTAATGACATCATTCTAAAGCAACGCACTCCATTAATTCCTGTAAAGAGTAGAGGTCTTCTGTGGAATTTAAAGAGTCATTCAGGCCACTTAAAGGATGTTGTCTGATTCCATTCAGCTGTAAAAAAATTATTTTATTAATATTTTAAACCAATAAACAAATTTTCATTTCTAAATAGTCCAATACAAGATATGTGTAACTGCATATTAACTTTAATTTTTATTGTTCAATCAGCTAAATATGCAGTTGAGATACATATATGTAGTCATTTTTTTTTCTAATCCAGACATTCCAACCAGGCAGCACAACCAGATCCTCAACCCTGCTGTGGACATTTTAATACATTATAATAAAATATAGCCAAATGGTGCACCTACCATGGCGTATTACTGGTCATTAAGAAGAAGCCACTCATGGATGGGGATCTTTGTGGTCTTTCCTATTTTGAGCATATACATAGCCAACTTACATGGCTTTTGTAATGCAGTAGTGCTTAGATCAGAGGGCAGAGAGTTATTCCTGAAGTCAACGGATGTAGACCAAAAGATTACATGAAAAAAATATAAAAACAATATAAGGTAATTTTTTAAAGTTCTATATGTAATATTACAATATATTTGTAATACTGAACTGAATTAAATCTGTTTTACGAGGGAGTGCTGAGAAGTTCCTGGCTTTGCCCAGAAAGAAGAGAGCCAAAGTTATGAAATAACACATTTATTCAACATATTTCCCCCGAGACTGATGCATTTGGTACAGCGTAGTTACAGCTTTTCTAGACCATTCAAATAAAAGTCCTTTGGTTGGGCCGCAAACCAGCTCTCAGCAGCATCTTTGATGTAAAAATGTTCTCAAAACGTTGCCCCTTCAGGAGTTTCTTCAAATTCAGGAACAGATAATAGTCCGAAGGGGCCAGGTCAGGTGAGTAGGGGGGATGGTGGACCAGTTGGAAACCCAGGGTGTTCAATTTGGCAGCCACAACGTTGGATGTGTGCGCAGGTGCATTGTCCTGCAAAAAAAGATCCCTTTGGTTTACTTTTAATTGCGTTTATTCTTAATTGCCTCCTTCAGCTGGTCCAGGAGGTTAGCATAATACTGTCCGGTGATACTAAAGCCCTGAGGTAGGTAGTCCACCAACAGAATACCGTCTTTGTCCCAGAAAATGGACGCCATGACTTTTTTGGCCGATTTCTGGGTTCGGAACTTCTTCTGCCGCAGGGACCCACTGTAGCGCCTATCCTTTGACTGCTCCTTGGTTTCAGGATCATAGATGTGGAGCCAGGTTTCATCCTCAGTCACTAACTTAGCCAAAAAGTCCTATGCAGCTTCAAAATGGGCCAAAACGGCTTTGGATGCTTCAGCTCGTTTCTTCTTCTGATCACTGTTCAAACATTTCGTCACCCAACTTGCTGAAAGCTTGCGCATGTCTAGGATAGTGGTGATAACAAACCCAACACGCTCCGGTGAGATGTCAAGTATCTGGGCTATCTTTTTTGCGGATACAATAATCAGCTCATGGTCAGGATCTCAGGTTGCGGTTGGGGTGCGCCCACTGCGGGGCTCATCTTCAACGGTGAAATGCTCAGTATTGAAACGAGATATCCAAGTTTTGACAGTGCTGTAGGAAGGACACTTCTCCCCCAGTGTTTGTGACATCTCAGTGTGAATGTCCTTTGCTGAACTTCCCTGAGAAACAAAAACTTCATGACGGCCCGTAACTCCAGCAACGTAAAACTTGCTTGTGCCTCTGCCATCACAGCTTCTCACTAAAAGAAAAAACAATTTTAAGAATCGCAAAGACCTGATATTTGCATAGTTACATACTAAGATATTAGGCTGTCATATGCCCCCACACTCATTTTTCTATTTCATCTGGAAGGGGGCAAAGCCAGGAACTTCTCAGCACCCCCTCTTATATATTTTCCTGCCTTTTTAGCTTAAACGTAGGAAATTGATTTATGCCCTTGTTGCTGTTTACAATTACTTAGGAAAGTTCCACAAAATGGACCAAATAAATTAAATTTAATTTGTTCATAATATTAGTATATTTCCTATTCATTTCATATTGTAAAAGGTACTGAAGGAGAAGTAGAGAGATTTGACCAGCTATCAGCGAATTGCAGACAAATTGATAGGGTAATAATTTATAAATAAAGCCCACAGAGTTCCCTATAGAACTTTCTGTGTTTTACACTGCACTGTTACATATTGCACATAGTCTCATTCTGTACACTGTGTTGTAAATTACCTATTTCACCAGACCACCTTATTTTCTAGACTGTAAATTACCTATTCCATCACACTGCTTGATTCTGTACACTGTGCAGTAAATTACATATTCCAACACACCACCTCATTCTGTACACTGCACTCTATATTGTCTATTTTACCACATCACCTAATTCTGTATACTATTACTCATACACCTTACATACTGTTTTTTGCCTCTGTGCTCACATTGTGGTCCCCATAAAATCTGTACCTGAATCTGCTACAATTTTTTGTACAGCTGAAATTTCTGCTTAAATAATATTTTTGCATTTAAGCCTAATCAGAGGATGCATCTTGTCTGTTAAGTGCCTATATTTTACTCAATGGCATTCCTTCTTTTTAGCTAGCCTCTCTGGTTACTAACACCATAGAAGCTGGTATATCTGCTTTTCCAGTGGTCCTGAAATGAAATCTGT
>NC_092859.1:70528921-70561562 GCF_032062135.1 Pyxicephalus adspersus
TATATATATATATATATATATATATATATATATATATATATTTAAGGTTGTAGACAACATAACTATCAGTTAAAAGCTTCATATATCTCTGGCCTGCATTGGATATTCTGCCTGTATTGGATTCTCTGATGATAGCAATAATTGTGTTCCTTGGGGGAGGCTTAGCAGTAGACTGATTACTTTTAATTGATGCTTGGAAGTACCCTTTAGTTACTTGTTGTTATTGGTTAGATCAGAAAGTTAGATTTAGTAGATTCTCATGCAACACTAAAGCTTAAAGTTTATCTTATCAGGCCTACATACAGGTGACTATCAAAAAAGTCAAGACTAAAAATCCCATAACAAAATACCCAACAATAAAGTATATTGTTTGGTTAAGTGGTTAAGTTATAGGAGTTTAGAAATGGATGTCTTTAGTTTTATGTGCCATTGTGAAATGTCTTGAAATACTTTCTGTACTTTGTAACTGTCATCAGTCTAGTTTGATTGTTGTTAATGGCTTTTATTTCCCATATACTGATTGGCTGGTGCCCACAGACAACACAGGTTGTATGCTAGCCAAGAACTGAAAACAAAAATGACATTGTAAATGGGATTAGTTACTTCCAGTTCACATGATGCAGATAACTTTACTTTACTGCCACATGCTGCCAAAACATGGTTAGATTGCCCAAACCTCCATAATGGTGTCCACCCACTCAAATATTAAAATATATCACGCATGGTAGTTTAAAAGTTCATGAAGGAAAACACACAAATAAAAGTTTATTATGTCATGAAAGCAAAGCTACGTTAGCGCTCAATGATCATATACTGAGCAGAAGAAGTGACCACAAATAGGAGTACTACTTAACACTTTACAGTTAAACTCTGGGAAGGGCAATTATTGTCCAGACATTGAGCTTCATAAATTAAAGCTCTCCAAGGCTGGAGAGGATACACTTTCATTAGTGAAGCCGGGTGATTTAGCAAAACTGGAATGGAATTTTTTAAGTCATTTGAATCAGATAATTTCCAGGTTTGCTGGATTACCCAGCCTCACTGATAAAAGTGTATTCCCTCCAGCTTTGGGGAGCTTTGCCAGGAATTGCCAGGGAGTTTAAAAATTTACCTGGTAAGTGGTGCCCATGACGTCCTCCAGCGGTGCCCGTGGGGTCCTCCAGCGGTGCCCGGCATTTTCTTCCCCTGGCGATGCGGCTGGCATCTGCGTCCCCGGCGTGTGAACACTAGGGACTCGGAGACACGGGAAGCAGATACTGGCCCGTCATCTGTTCACGAGCGTGTGGTTGGAGGATGGGAACGTGCGGCGGGACCAGGCAGGAAATATAAAATACTAAGTATTTTTAAATGTACGCCTTTTACATTTAAAAATACTTAGTATTCATACTGCCAGGGAGGTAATTCAAAAGAAGAGAATATTGAATCAACACAGTATAAAACCACATCAGGTAAACCCCTGAGATATCAATCTGTCAAGTTAGGAAGCATAAGTAGTACTGGTTTTTCATCCATCATGCATTTTGCTGTGCTCTTGTTACTACTGGTACTGTTACTACTGGTACAATATAGTAGCAGTGCCTGCAGCCTACTCAGGTTGCACGAACAGTCCAAATCTTTCAGGATGGTATATCGATATGTGTCACTACAAGAAGGTTTACTGTGTCCCCAAGTACAGGCTCAGGAACAAAGACAGGTATGTGCATATTAGTGCACTGGGAAAAGAAAGAGCACTGGTAGAGCCCCACAAGAGGATTTCGGCTTCTCCAGTGAATGTTTTTGACTAAACTTTCAAAGGCAGACTTTATGAGGATGGGATGTGGACCCAATGTCCTATAGTGGGATAAATAGGTACATCATGACATCTGCCAGAGAACACCAAAATTGGAAGGTCATGAATGTTGCCCTTTTCTTTACAAAAATGACAGCAAGTTCAGACCGTGCACATGTGACAGACGTAAAAGAGTCTGGGGATGGCATGGTAAACATTATGCTGTTTATAACATCATCCAGCATGGCAGGTGGTCAGTGATGGTTTGGGTCCAATTTCGTTGTAGAGCTGCACAGGCTCCCTCATCCAAGATAATGGTTTCCTGACAGCTGTTAGGTACTGGGATGAAATCCTCAGACCCATTGTCAGACCTTATTTTTTGTTTCAATCGTTTTTAGGTTTTAACAATATAATAACACAAAAATGACACGTACAAAAAAGGAGTACACATATTTACAGAAGAACATCATAACATAAGTGTCCATTTTTCATACACATATTATTGCAGATAGGGGCTGGGAACGACTATAGGGAAGGTACTGGGAGGGGTATGGGAAAAACATAGGAGAGAACAGGGGAAATAGAAAAAGGCCTATAAAATTGGTGGCAGAATGGAGTAAAAACTGAAAATCCAAGTAAACCTTACCGACAGATGTCATTCAAACGGTAACAGTAAATAGTAAACCGCGAGAGCCACATTATTGCTCTCTTTAACTATATAGGGTATGAAGGGGGTAGCACATATGGCCCACATTTCGAGGACGGATAGGGAGATCTTGAAGTAGGGGGGTGTAGGATTAATTATAGGGAAATACTGACTGGCCAATTACTCATGTACCCTGTAGATCTGAGGCTGAACAGTGCTAGGACCATTTTCTTAGACGCCAAGCCATTCTGTTAGTCTCATAGCCATAGCGTCTTGAATTGGGGTGATTCTTTAAACCAGTCCCAAGCGGACCATCTCAACTTGTACTTTTCCATCATATCCTCATCTTCTGCAACAAGTAATTCCATATGTTGTATCTTTTCTAATTCTAAAAGCCAATCTCTCAAAGATGGTACTGTGGTTTGTTTCCACATTCTAGGGATAACGGTCCTGGCCACTGTGAGGAAGTGCCGAAGAACATCTCTTTTAGTAGCCTTTATAGACTCAGGAAGAATGGATAGCAGAGATATTTTAGGTGTGTTCCTTAAATCTGAGCCAGTCACTCTTGTATAAATATCGGTGATCTGATCCCAGAAGATATGAATTTCTGGACATTCCCACCAGATGTGTAGCATAGTACCCCATTGAGTGTGGCAGCTGTCGGGGGAAGAGGAAGACATACGGTGAATATCTGTTGAACGGTTAAATACCATCTGGAGATGATTTTTTAATTAGTCTCCTGGGCCTTGCAAGGGAGTGCCATTTGATGACTCCAATGGGGAAATAGGTGTTCCTATTTCAGCTTCCCAGTGTCAGACCTTATTTTAATGCAGTGGTGCCTGACTTCCACCTGTTGCAGGGCAATACTTCATGTGGTCAGAGTATGTGGACAGTTCCTGGAAGATGAAGGCAATCCCCTGGGACACCATTTTTCTTGGGAAGGCATACAGGCACATGGGGCCATATACACTACTGAGCCATACTGAGTTGTCTTGAGTTGTAATGAAATCCATGCAAACTTGATTAAACTGTGATTTTAATGTTCTTGATTTTTTTTTTTAATTTTGATTTTCAGGGTAAGAATCCAGCCCTCAGTGGGTTAATGGTTCGGTGACTTAAAGTAAATATTTCAGTCCTCAAGATCTGATATGTATTTTCAGTGATTTCCTAATTTTTTAAGCAGCTAATTTCATTTGAACAGCTCAATGATCAAAACTTTCTGCATCAGTGAAATTTCACCAGTGGGAGATAGCAAAATCAATTTAGCTTAAATGTTTCAGCTTTTCCTAATCATATATAAAACATAAAGGAATAACATTTCCCATTATAGCAGAAGTTACTCTGGATTAGCCACCAGTGGGAGCTCCATGTATCTTAAAAAACTCCATTTGCTGTTAAAAGAAGAAATAAGTCAAATAAAGAAAAAAATGTTTCCTGAACATGATCTTACATTATTATCATATTATGCAGGACTGTACCTGTGTATAAATAGAACTAAACACAGTTATTTCACTTAGTTAACAGCCACATCATAAAAGAAATGGGAGAATTTTATCAGGAACAATTGTAAAACAATGCCCATATATAGTTACATAGTAGGTTAGGTTGAAATGTTTATTGACATAAATCCATCGAGTTCAAGCACTAGGGAAATAAAAATATCCTACATTTAAAACCCTATGGACCAAAGGAAGGCAAAAAAAAATTTGGTACAATTGGTACAATTTGCTTCAACAGGGGAAAAATCAGTCTCTGTTATCTTTAATTTAAAGCCTTAATACCCAGTTATATTCTGTGCTTCTAGAAAAGCATCCAGCTTTTTCTTAAAGCAATCTATAGTAGTTGCTGAAACTACTTCCTGAGGGAGCCGATTCCACATTTTCACATACCTTACAGTGAAGAATCCCTTCCTTATCTGGAGCTTAAACTTCTTTTCCTCCAGGTGCAAAGAGTGCCCTCTTGTTCTTTGTAATGATCTCAAAGTAAACAGTTGGAAAGAAAGTTCTCTATATAGACCATTAAACGTTTCTTCTCAAGAGAGAATAGATTCAATTCAACTAATCTCTCCTCATAGCTGAGCTCCTCCATTCCTTGTATTAGTTTAGTTGCCCTTCCCAGCACTCTACAATTTCACAATGTCCTTTTTGAGAACAGGTGCCCAAAACTGGACTGCATTTTCCAGATGTGGTCTGACCAATATGATTTTTTTAACACTCATATAAAAAAATGGTGAATTGTGAACAATGGAGAAAAAAATGCCCTGGTATACCTGATAATATTGTCCTGTTATTTCTCTTGTTTAACAGTCACATTGTTCAAAAGCACTTTTCCAAAAGTATTGGTTCCCCTAAAGACTTTTTTTTCTTATGTCAGTGATTCTTAAGTGATTCTTAAGTCAGTCTTATGATTCTGTGTGTGTGTGTGACTGCACTCACCCCAGTGTCAAGTTTTCCTCTCCTAGCCTTTATCACTGTGAATGACCCTGAATATAGGCGAACTTACTACCATGATTGACTTAAACTCCATTCTTCCACTACAAGAGGAGAAGAAAGGATGTGCACTCATTTTAGGGGTTCACCAGTCTCTGTAGCGCTTGTCAGAAATTCTAGTAAGGTAAGGCTACTTCAGGTGTCTCTCAGGTTTGTTTAAAAATTCCAAGCTTCTTTTACCTGCAGTTTTTAAAAATAAGTTCAGGTATAGAGAGTGGCACTGACTTCCAAGTCTGGTGTTCAATGTATTATTCCTGGACTGGTTACAAACAACTCTAAATGTTTTTAGTATGAAAGGAAGTACTGTCCTTGCTACTTTATTTTTTTTTATTATAGTACAAAGGGAGTAAACCTTTAGTAGCTGAACAAACACATATTTCATCTGATTTTGCAAACCACAGTATTGGCACACAAGTACAATGTTTTGGGATTGGAAGGAAAATTACAGGCAATACAAATACTATATCAGATGAAGTTAATTTTTTAACACATTGGATATCAGCCTACTCCAGATTCAGCATGGAAAAGTAGAGTTTCTGACCACAAAAGCACTAAGAAACAGACCTGTGGTATACAAAAAAACAATGTGCCCAATGTTTCAACAACAAAAGCCTGAAAGATGCATGAACAAGCGCTGTACATACAGCACTGTTCTGCTCTATAGAGAGGGGGGTGAAAGAGCAAGCGGCACCCCGCTGCACTTACATCCCCTTTCACTTGTGTTGCGGTAGTTCGTCGCTCATGGATCTACTAGGATGGATCCATGAATGACGTTGGATGAGTGCTGTACACACGTCAGATTATCTTCTGAGACCAGCCCTGAACTGATAATCGGACGAGAATCATCTGATATGTATGAATAGCCTTTGTAATTTGTGGAAAAATAGGAGTCTCAAAATGTAATAGTTATTACTAGACCAAGAAATTATCCAATGGGAATGCCTGTTCCACTGTCTACGTGCGCTATTGCATGGAAGTGAATAGATGAAGGCTGGTTTTCCTAAACCTGAAGAGTAATTTACAGCTGGAAGCAGATTAGTTGCTATGATTAATTAAAATGTTGCTGTTTGTATGCTTTTTCATGAAATTACTATAAAGACTTTGGTGAATCATAATATACTGTATACACATACTGTATATAATAATATACAAACCTGCACCATCTGACTATTGCATATAAACATAACTCTGTTGTACTTTAACTAAAAATGGCAGTGTAAGCTGGCAATATAAATTTTGAACTTTCAAAGTAGGCCAGCCAACAAATGCTGAGAGAGTATGTGCTGAAAGAAAATAAGATTCAGTTGTGTTATCTGTTCATCATTATTATCTTCGATCATATACTTAGGTGTCATCTTAGCTCAACGGTAAATACTCTAAAGTATTTGTAGACTTCATTCCTATCATTCTCTACAGACCTTTACATCTCATTTTAGATTTAGTAACACTTTAAAAACTAAGAGGATACCACTTGCAACTGTTATTGATTATAATATTTTATATATTTCTGTTATAATGTTTTATATGTACAGTATGTAGCTATTGACATTGGTATCATTGTAAGAAAATAACACAATGATATATCCAAATTCTTCAACTTCTCCTTGCTCCACGCAAACTTTGTCAGGACTGAGTGATGTTCAGAACTTTGGAGACCCTTCTAAATTGCTATAGTGTATAGGAAACCAGAAAACAGAAGGAAAGAGACAATTGACAAAGTGTAGAACTTACTTTAATATAGAATTTACAAGATAATGATAAATACAATAATAAACATGGAATAAGGTAATATTTAAAAGAGCTGTAAATCCATGATTGATGGCTATTGACATACACTCTAAGTAAGTAGTTAAAAGTTTGAGGATCTAAATAATATTATGGACTCTGAATTAAGAGGGTTCTTTCTATAGATTGTTTAACCTTATTCTGCCAGAGTTAAAGATTATTTACCTAATAAAAAACATATTTTTCAATGCCAGAAATGCCCCCCACAATCATGGTGTATTGGCCACTTGTATAATGCTTTCCCATTAAATATAAACCTGCATGGATCATAATTGCACTAACAAATGTCACAAAATCTACTCTAATCTAATCTTGAATGGCTTGTGAAAGCACCACAACATTTCAAAAAACACACACAAGCACTATTTTTCCAGCCTGATACATCACACATTGTGGTAAGAACTACTGTATATCTGTGCTGGAATGTCATTGAGAATGACTGGCATCACAGGTCAAAGCACACATGCTGTTAGCATGCATTGTGGTAAAGTGTAGCAAAGCATTATTTACTACCTGTTCCCAAAGCACAGATACGTGAATATGCCAATAATGTTTGGTGCAGGAGGATGTTTACTGGCTGGGTTTCAGACTTTCCTTGTTAGTTTGTTTTCCTTGTTAGTGTACACATAGACATGAATATATATTTTGTAGGATACACACATGCATGTTTGTGTGTATATTGATTAAATATAGATTCTAAAAAGCAAACAATGTTGAGACCTTTTGATCATGACCAGGGTAGCTCGGACCTTCTAGCGCATCCTTTATCACCCCAACCGAACCTCCGCCTCCCACAGACCCCCCTCCTGGTTACCAACCACACCCCCACCATTAAATACCCAGACACCAATCTTAGATTTAAATTGTCTGGCAAGCAGCTGTTTATTTAACCACCATTGTATAAATTAACCATTCAAGTAATTACCAACAAATATCCAATAATAAATAAATGACAAATAAATAAATACATTTTACACTTTTGATATGCAAGCATACATTGTCATACCTTAACACTCCAATATTATTATTATTATTAAAGGGGGATTATATAGCACCAACATATTATATTGAATATAACCTAATTAACTGACAACCTAATTCCCCCCTTTTAATAATACATAAGCATAACCACAATATCCATAATGTTATCAAACTCCCAGTTATACACCCAAACAACCAGGCTGCAGGTCTCAGAAGGCAAAATCCGCACCCAACAGGAATTTACCTTTTCCAACATCTCCACCTTGGCCCCTAGCCGCTCAGCGCCGCCTCAGGAGCCATAATCATCCGTTCACCATAAAGGCAGAGACTCCACCAAAGAGGACCCCCCCGTCAAAATCCACCACTTTACCATGCACTGGATCCTTGCCCTCCAAGACCCCAACTGCCACAGTGCTCAGGCGTGAAACCCTACGCCTGAGCGCTACCTCCACACTCGCTGAGCTTGTTGAATTACAGCCTGCCAGTTAGTCCTGACCCCAAAAACACCTTACCTGGCAGCCCTGGTCCACTGGGGCCTTCCAGCTGGTCCCTGGGGCCCAGCAGCCCTTCTGGTGCACAGCCCCCTTGGATCATCCTCTGTAGGAGGGAGCTCCCCTTCCAAACAGGGAGCTCCCTGTACCGGGAACCCGACTGTGTCACTTCCGGGAATCCCTGTGATGCAGCAGCCTATTACCAACGTCACTTCTGGTCCCGGCTATCCCCAAATGTGCTATCCTCCGCGACCTAGACAGAAAAGAGAATCGCCTCCTGGGTCCGGACCGTGCATGGGAGGGGGGACCGGAAGCCATGGCCACTACCACCACCAAGGCCAGGAGGGGGGGGGTCACAAAATCCCCCCAAAACATATCTAATCTAGATAGCAGCCAAGATTCACACTGTGAAGCTGCTGCTTGCTGAGCTAAGCCGTGAGGCCCTAAAGAATCCCCTCTCCCTACCTGTGTCCTGACTGAAACTTTTTTCTTCCAAAGGAGGGCCTCTCACCTCCGTCCTGCCCCTTTTAACTCATTCTATGCTTAATCCCCTCCTACCTCACTCTCCAAACTAGCACAGCCCCTCCTAGCCTTACTTCATTTTATTAACCCTTAACGCCCCTGGGCTAGGCCTAGAACCCTGTCATGTAGGCCCTGCACTTAATTTTTTACGGCTATGGGCCTCTCTTTTGCAGTGTGTGTCTACACCAACCATGTTCATACTTATTAATTGTAAACCATAAAAGCCTAGCTCTGACACTGGTAAATATGGGGAGATGGTCATTTTGCGCATTTATTTTGCGTCATTTTGCGCATTGCCCTAATTCTCCATGTATTTATTTAAACAATACTGGCCTACCCATAGCCATTTTTTAAAATTTTTAAGGGTTTATTGCACTTAAATAATCTTTTGTGCATGGTCATTGCCCACCAGTGGATGACACTGTTTCCTCATGGTAATTGTGTAACAAACTCTTTAATATCTGCACTTATCTGCACAGTATCTGAACAGTATCTGAAGGCACTGATTTTTCAACCCCCAGTACTGGAGAAAAGTTAGCACTCTTGCCTTTGTAATGCTAGGTCCTAGGTTTGAATATTGGCCAGGCACTATCTGCATGGAGTTTGCAGGTTCTCCCTGTGTCTGCGTGGGTTTGACTTCCCCCCCAAACTTGACCTTAGACTGCATTAAAACCATTTGACTATGGTAGGAGCATTAAATGGGTTTGGGTTGGATGGGTGGTTTTGACTTCCCCCGAAACTTGACCTTAGATGACATATGACTATAGTAGGGGCATTAGATTGTGAGCCCCTTTGAGAAACAGTTAGTGTCACAACCATGGCTTTTGTACAGCGCTGCATAATATAATGGCACTATATAAATACTGTGTAATAATAATACATTCTGCACACTGCTCATCATTTTCTTCAATTCTTCTGTAATATTGTGAAAAATATGTGTTCTTCCTTTTAGTGCTAAAATCTGAGATTGCAGTCAGTATGCATTAAGGCTTTTATTCTAATTGTATGTAAATATACCTTCTTATGAGCACATAAGTGGGTTGAAAAATATGCCTTTATTTCTTCTACATTCAGTTTTAAGGCTGCAGTGCGTGAATATAGCTCTGCCCTACACAGATAAAGCTGTTGTAAAATCAAGAAATCACCTTTATGGAATGAATTCTGAAAGCACTTCAAAATAGGTATCTAGGTAATTTTCTAACATAAGCACTCATTTATGTAAATAACCTATTTTATCTGATCAAGACATACCAAACCTAACACTTTGAATAAGCAAGAAATGTATACAGATATGTACTGAGAATTTTACAGTCATCTGATGTATGTGTTTGGCTGTACATACCTTCAACATTTTAGTATTATAAAATTTAGTAGATGTATATTGTAGTAGTTTTAAATTTTGTACTGTGGGTTTATTTTGACAAGTAGGGCTTCCTTTAGGTGTCTTTCAGGTAATATTGCGGTGAAAACAAATAAAAAAAATGATATGGAACCTTTTACTAAAAAATGTGCATATATTTTTTACTTTTTAATTATTTATATGCTAGGGTTAGATATATTTGATCAGCTCTAACCCCAATTGTCCATTTCTTGATCTACCTACATATGCCTATGTCTTATTTGCTCCCTTTACGCCAACACTGATATCTGCAGCCAATCATTATTGTAATTTCCAACTTCTCTGCTGACCAACAATGTAAGGAAGATATTCTCAGCTGAACAACTATTTAAGGGTCATGTCTTTGTCAATCAATATAATAGGAACTGACCACTAACAGAACATTTCTATTAACCACCAAATACAGGGGACATTTCTACACTAATCACATGTGTAAGGGGGGCACTTTTCCACTTCTCCACCAGTCCGGGGGCACTTCCCTGTCAACCACAAATGTAATCACTCTTCTACTAACTACCAAAAAATTGGTCTTCTTCAATAAAACTAGTATAAGAGGAGCATCTACACTAACCACCAATGTAAAAGGGACACTGGCTGCCAACATGAAGGGACCTTTATTAGTAGGTACCTTCTGGCCACCATGAAGCAGGGCTTTGTTTAAGGGTGAAGGGTACCGTTCATTGACAATTGAGAAATAACAGAAAAGGAGTGATGCTGAGCAAGTAAATCCTTTGAAAGTTTTGTAAAGGCTCTTGTGGTTCAGAGCTACACCCGTTTCCACGTATAGTTTATCATTGTAAATGTACATGTCATATTTTGGAAGGCTTTGCTGCCTGCTTTGCATTGGTACAAAGTACTTGATATTTAGCACTAAGTAGGTCTATGACTGAGCTGGTTTAGTACAGGAGGGCACCATCTATGTGCCAGATATCGCATTTCAATAACTGTTAAACAGAAAAAAGAGGAGTAATAGGCTCCTCTCCTCTGACCACAAGGGGAACAGGTAAACCCACAGTCGTTTTTTTTATTGCTGTCATTGGGAGATTCACCACTTTGTGACCATTGTCACTGAAACTAAAAGTAAGGAGAAAATCAAAATGTTAACATTGTAACAAAAGTTACTTTGAATTTTTCCAACAGAAACACCTATAATGGGAATACATAGCTAATTGAGTTTAAAACCTTCCACTTTGGTTTTTAATATATTTTTTAATATATTCTATTTAATCCCTAGAATGGGAAGTATGGGGGAAATTTTTTCAAATGGTTCACAAACAGCAAAAATCACAAAAGGCATTTGATCACCCAATTTAGGTGACACAGCTGCGTATTCTTGCCGCTCTTCTAGCCATATTGCTTATAGGGATCATACAATTCAAACAAGCAGATAATAATAGTTAATGAAAGGCAATACAATACATTATGTGCACTATTGAATGTATTTTTTCCAGTATGTATCTAAAGCTAATAGGTGGTGAAAATAAATGTAGTGCTAAATGTATTTTGTAATTAGCACTAAAGAGGGAAAATTCTAATTGTTACTTGATGATGATCATGATTACTATGTTAGCTCTAATTCTGCAGCTTACTTGTGCACTTTGTAAGACGTGCTATCTGAATTGTGCAAATAGCTATATTAACATCATGAAATGTAACTGTTAAGGTGTAATATTTTATAGAAAATTATAAATAGTACATTTCCTATTAAAAAGACCTGTTAAAGTTGCCCAGAGAACTGCAGGTTCCGCCAAGATATTACAAAGGCACCGTTGTAATAACGTGAATGTCTATTTCATGCAAATTTCCACAAGAAGGGATAAATAAAATGGTGGAAATAATAAAAAGCTTAAAAATAACATTTATTACACTTGACAGTATTTGGAAACATAAGAGTAGGTAAAAAAAAACAAAAAAAAACTTTTGTTTCATGACCAAGTAACTGAATTTGTTTTAATCTTTTACCAGTTCTATGTTTCTTAGTTTTTTTTATCCTTTATACATGACAGAAACAGTGACTGTCAGGTTGAAAATGTGGTAAATAATACTGGGAGATTAATTGTTGCCAAGTAAAGGGTCTTGAATAAGCTGAATAAGTAAAATGTCTGAATAGAGAAAGATGGGTTGTGTCCACAAAGATGGAGGGCTGCAGTCAGGTAGTACTCCTAGGCACAGACAGACATAGAGGAGTGCAAAGTGTGCCACTACATGAGGACCCTGCATCCTTCTCGGCCAATAGGGGTGACATGTTAGATCAGCAAGGGGGGCCCTAGTCAGTTCTACGGGGATCCATTGTTGCCTTCACCTGCAACTGCTTCTAGGTAAGCCATTGATACTGAGGCAATGGATAAAATAAATACCCTGGTATTACATAAAACTTTCTGATATCAGTACAGATTTACTGTTTCTTGAATAGCATTAACATTTTAAAAACTGATTTAAAAACTGATCCCTCTTCATAACTACATTGGGCATTGTGGACAGCAGGAGTTGTCTCGTGGATATGGAGGAAAAAGGAAGTAATGTGCACTGTGGCTGTGGTAGCCCTGGGTGGAATCCAGGTGTCACGGTCCCTTTCGTGACTGAAGTTAGAAGATCTGTGAGACAAGCTACACGTGAGGTTATTTGACAGTCTCTTTGTTTTTACTTGTTTCTGTGTTGTTGTTTGTAATGACCACACCTCTTGTACTGGTGGTCATTACTGCTCCTCCACTTAGTCTGGCCTCACACTTCATGCTATGCGGTTGATATTCACTTCTGAGATGTGGAAGAGCTGGTGTGTTGTCTTCTTCAGGGTTCCTGCTCCTCCATTTGCTATTTAAGATAAGTTGAACTACTTTTGGTGTTTTGTTGTTCTTTGGTTGTTACTAGGCCTCAGGGAGACACTGGTTCTTTCATCAGGGAAGGAACCAGTAGTCTCAAGCCCAGTCACTACTCCTAGGGCAATTCAGGGCCACTAGGGCCTAGGTTCCAGTGTATGAATATTCCCACCCTCAGGGGATATTCATACTGAAAGGAGTCAGGGCTAGGTTAGGGCGTCCGTAGGGTGTGACCGTTTCCTTCTCCCTAGCCATTGAAGGCCTAGTCCCTTGTTTTTATCCTTCTGTTTTCCTCCCCTCCCATATTATCTGTGACACCAGGATGGAGGTTTGAGAAAAAAGAACCTTTGGAGTTTCCCCTGACAGGCTTCTCACCTGAAGCTGCGGTGCAAATGCCTCAGTACAAATGGGGGGCTTTCTGAGGGTGTTGACACCTTAAAGCTTTTTTACCTGGTAATCCTTTTATTGACACATATCCTGCCCCTGGGAGGCTTCATTTTATCCTTTATTGTTACCTATGGGAACAGCCATGGTTTTCGCTCAGACTGAAGTTTAAATATGTTTGAGTTTGTTCATCTCTATTACCTTTTAGCTGATGGCACTTGTAGGCATTGTAGTGTACTACAAATTCCAAATCTTTCTACGCAATGACTCTTAAGCTGCGTACACACTTCAAATTTTTGTCGTTGGAAAGGATCTTTCACGATCCTTTCCAACGACAAGGGAGTGCACGATGCATGAACGGTGCTGTACATACAGCACCGTTCATGCTCTATGGAGAGGGGAGGGGGAGAGCGACGGAGCGGCACCCTGCTGCGCGCTCTCCCCTTCCCTTTCATTAGGATCGGCTGTCGTCCATCGTCCGTGGATCCGGCAGGTCGGTCGTCGGGACGATGGACGACACCGACACGACACCGACTGTACACACGGCAGATTTTCGCCCGATAATTGGCCGATGCCGATTATTGGGCGATAAAAATCTGACGTGTGTACGTAGCTTTATTCTGACTAATACTTTTTTTTTGAATGAGACAATGTAGTGGGCAAAATTACCCTGCTACAATTTGATTGTAAGCACTAGATAGTATTCCCAAAGATTACCAACAAGAATTCTAAAATTGGGATGATCTAGTGTACTGCAGCAATGAGTAAATCAATACCAGTACTTAGTTGTTAAAACCTGTAAACTTTTAATGTGTTTCCATTTATAACTGAAGTTTACCGTTATGATATCAAAATCCTTGATAAGAAATTCTTCCTTAAGAAATGGAAATTTTATATAAAGGTATTTAAAATTAATGAAAAATTTTGATCAGTTACAAGGGATTGATAGTCAATAAAATTGATAATCTAATAATCTGTTATGTTAATTTATTTATGACTAGTTTTGGGATACTGTGTGCCCCAAATAATGGTTTACTGGTACATCATAAACAGCATTGTTTCAACCTGCCAGAGCAAATAAGACTGCACTTAGTACATTCGTTTTTGTTTATCTGCAGTATGAGGCCAGGCTTTTAATAAGTTAATTACATGCAAGTTGTTTTTTCACTTTTCTAAGAAGGTAGGGAACATAGAGTAGATTGTATTTAATAATTTACTGGTAGCAAGAAAAAAATGCCACCTAATTTTTGAACAAGCTAACAGTAAAGCTGACTACACATCCAAAATGTTAGGATGACTTTTCAACTAATGTAATGAAAAAGTGATTAGATTACATAAAATTAATATAATATATAACTTAAGTATGTTTTACATTGGATTACATTTAATTGCATTAATTGATTATCCACATTCATTGCTTTATAAATAGACCCCTAAGAGAGGTAGCTATTCCCTTCCCAGTTCCATATTGCCCTCGTGTTCTAACATTTGCATCTAGTACAATGTTCTGCAGATTACCCCAAAATCCTGCCTTTTTTCCTTATAAGCACTGTTTCTAACCCAAGTTTTCACAAAGCAGTATTTTTGTCCTACAACTTAACCTGTTGCACATATAGCTTTACTTGTAACACTGTGCTTTCTATCCCCATGCCACCTCTTTTGTGCACATTTTCCCTTATCTTCTGTGCTATGAACACTTCCAAGAGAGCCATCATTTAATCATCTTTTCTAAAAAATGGCCAAAGAGTTTCACTTTTAACCCACTGTGTGTTACAGCTCTTTTATAACAAACTCTAGACAGATATAAAAGCACAACCTAATTCTGCATTTGTTAATGGCTCATCCCATTTATTTTTTTTAATGCAAACAGTGTAAGAAATTAAACATGGCCTGGTACTGTTTGTGATTTGGTCGCCATGCAGCAGGTACATAACCTCACTGAAAACTCACACAAAACTGAAAAATGTAAATTTGCCTGTCCCTTTGTGCAAGATTACCATGCTTGATTCAACTTAGGCTCTGCTTTAACTCTTACTGGTGTATGCTCTGCATTTACCAGGTAGTAAAATGCATTAACGCTCAAAAATGAATCTCAAGGAAAAGCCCTGATGTAAAATAGCCCATTGGAATGTACAGGAATTTCAAACATGGACAAATTCAGGGGAAACACTCCATGTGGACTAAACCTTAAGCATTCCTGTTTACTTTTGCTATTGCTGTGAATTACAACTCCTGTATGGTTCTGTAGTGTTAGGCAGCATCTATACTAGAAACCAGTGATTCTGGATGTACAGTTGGCCATACACAAACAATTTGCATAGTTCTATCCTAAAATTAGGAATGGGTCTCTTGGATCTGTAATGGAATGAGACATTCTAAATGCAGTATTATCTCCCATGCTAAATATGTGGGAACTTTTGGCTCTTTGGGCAACACTCACCATAAATTGTTTAAGTAAATAAAGTAATTAAGACTCAACTGGATTTAAATGGACCTGGATCATGCTAATCTCCCCAAATCTTCTTGTATTACTAATAATCCCTAAATTCAGTTACACCACGCCCTAAAATGATTTTTTTACATTTGTTGCTACTCTGGGAAAACCTTTTTGAGGGGACAAATTAGTAAGACATTTGCTCGGAATGGCCTGTATTCTTACTGGAGCTGGCATTTAAAGCGGAACTTTCATTAAAAAAAAAAACAAAAAAAACACTTACTTTTCCCTTTTGAAGAGTCTTGATCCCTCCACAATTTGATTCCAGCACCATCCTGAATTTCTTCTATTTTCCAAAGCAGAGGAAAGAGCAGGTACCACTATCTTCTTTTTTCATCACATGATCTTGCACTGCCCTCCTCTTCCAATTAAAAAAAAAAATTAAAAAAAGACATTTTATCATTATATAAAAGGGTTATTCACCCTGCATGTAATGTTAAAATGACATGATGGGTCCCTTTTAGGTAGGCTTAGTAAAAGAAAAAGAAGTGGACCCAGCAGATAAGTGAAAATTTGCCCTTGAACAGTTGAATTGACTACAATATAACAATTCTTTAGGCAATATCTACACTAAATATGGATTATAGTATTGATGGTTGGCATTAGGTGTTGACAGAATGAATCCAGAGGCAATATGAAATTCTGTGTTATTTTAATTTGAAGGCACATAAAAAAAAATATTTTTTGACTATATGCTAAATAAATTGTATTCAACATTATACAAAACTGCTTGGTCAAATAATTTTACTGTACTTCATTTATTTTGTATTACAAGTTTCATAATAACATGCATGATTCACTAAAATATATTGGATTGTCCAAAGGGAAATCATTTTCTACCAGCTTGATCCGTACATTGTATTCCCTACAGAAGAAGATGAACAAAATATTGATAACTTTTTACAACAAAGAGACAAGTTCAATCTTGCATAGATTTTATGTATTTTTTTTTCTTTAGTCCTTTATATTTTTGAAACGTTATCATAGCTAACCTCTGCAATTGACTGGAGGCGTACATAACGTAGACTGACACATTGACATAATACTGACAGTTCTGCTTCCCACTTATTTTTCTCTTTCTTCGTCTTGCTTGCCTACACTGGCTTTTGTCTTGTGTTTGAGAGTTATTGACTGAATACTAACAAAACATTTCACTCCCTAACAAAGGAAGCAAAAATGCCTAGTTTTGATAACCAATGTGTTTCTGCAGTGACATGTACCTTATTAAGAGCTTAGCTTGAAATTGCTTTTCAAATTCTATGCAATTAATCCACAAATAGGATAAAAAGCCAGAGTAAATTTTCTACTAAAACTAAGGATAAAAAGAAAATTCAGACAAAGATTCTATGGGATGCTATGTTAACACCTTTACAGCGGGAATTTTGTTGTTTGACAAGCTGCCATTGTTCAATTCCCTTGGCACGTGGGCAAGGTTTTATGAACACTATTTTATTTCTCAGTAGCTGCTTTGATTTTAAAGTTCATTGAATTACTTTAACTAGTTTGATTGAGCATTACCATGTCCATTTAGATGAACTTGAAAAATATGAATTACTTTGCATGTGGCATTTCAGATAAAAGCAGGAAAGTTTGATACGTATATTTGGAGTCACAGTGAACAATAAAAATAAGGCTTACATAGTAATTTCTGGCTTGAAAATTGTTTATTTTGTTCTAAAAAATTTGAAAAAAGTGAAATCATAAATAGTATTCTTCCCAAATTGTACTGTCCTAAATGCCTAATTGTGCTGGATGGGGTTTATGGGTAAGGCAATCTAGCTGACCCCTCAGGTCCTAGGCACCCTTTACTCAATTGGCTAATTATAATAAAATAAATAAATTAAATACTACAGCCAGTAGACTTTCCCTAATTTGCGCTGAGCTGTCATCACCCTATTCTCATCTTCCAGAATCCTCTTGGCTGTGAACTATAATGTTGTAATTTGACAATTCCTGATTGTATAACGTGCCACTGCTGAGAGATATAATACATTAGCAGGCTGATATCACTCTTTGAAAACATAATATGCAAATTGTGGATGATATACTGAACATTGCTCAAGTAAGTATTTTCTGATCCATAGAAGGAAACAAAGTAGAAGTGCAGAGGTGCAGGAATCAGAACTCCCCTAAACAGGTATAGAACCCTATGCAGTAGTCAGAACAGTAATAGCTATAAGAAATACACTATATATATATATATATATATATATATATATTTATTTATATATATAACACAATTTAAAATAAATCAAATCATGTTGGATGTTCTGGACAAGATACACATCTTTTGCATAAGTACGTAAGTGCAATGACATTCAGAACTAAATTGGTCTCAGACATGAAAAACTGTTGTTCTGCCATTGTGCTGTGTGTCTATGTAAATTGGATATAATCTGTTACTGTCATAGTAACAATTTTCATAAACATGTTTTATGAATACATAATTGTATTGGAAAAAATGTGGAAAAGTACTTTTTTTTTCATTTTTTACCCTATTAAATAAAATATAAAGATACATAGCAAAATATTTAACAAAATTAAAGCGGATAAAAACTGGATGTTGTAGGGTCAAATCGATGTGCTTCATGAAAATGTGCTGACAAGGGACAGCTGATAGGGAGAGAGAGAAGAGGAATGACTTTGTCAGCGTGCTGTTGCTCCTATGCTGTCCAATAACTGGATGAAGTAGAAAGATGATACTACTGTAAATAAATACAAGAACCAAAAGTGAGAGTATCTACGCTCGCAAATCTAACTGGGACATTCACAAATCTAACCTAATAAAATAATTAATCTGATTCATACCAATGGTTTTGTATTAATATTTCAATATGTACTTAGAGTAGTTAGAAGTAAAATATCTTTGTAGCATTTATCTTTAACATTTGGTATTTTATTTTCTCACAACAGGACTTCTTGACTGCCACTGAAGGATTACTGCAAAAGTTCTGTCCATAAATCATTTACATTTACACAGCAATCAGCTAGGTATGGAAGTCATCTTGGAGCCTAAGCTCCATTCTCCACACGAGCAATCCCATCAATATGGAGTCTGGATCTAGCATAAAGCTATTCCTGGTGATTGTCATTGATCTGCAGAGTATTACTAGCTGACTACACTGCTCCACACACATGTCACAGGAGCACATTGAGTGAATTTATGACATAACTTTTGCAAAATGATTAATAGCTGTGGAATCTAATATTATCAGATGCTTAGGTTTAGAGTCTCCACCAGAACAGTTTCTACTAATGCCATATTTCCCATGATCAAACAGGTGCAAGCCTTTCAACATTTAATAAAAGTTGGTAAGGGGTTAAAATGACAACCTTTACTGGTGAAAGTGTAGGAGTTTCTTTCTCTCCTAGGCTTTACTGTATTTACTCTCTCCTGTTATTGTAATTTGCAGTCCTTAATGACATGATTCCCTTAACAGTGTTAAAATCCACTCCATTTTATGAACTTTACCACTGGTATTAAAAAAAACAACAAGTCTACAAACATGTGGGGTTCAAATGTCTGCGTAAAGGGGCAAAGCTTTGTATTTCTCAAAAAACATACTATCATATTATATAGCCCATATTGGCCAACTATTAAAGTGAATTTCCAGTAAAAAGTGTTTTGCTTCTACTATTGCCTACCAAAGGCCGGCATTAAAGAAAACAACATGTTTTACTTAACTAAACCATGAGTCCCACGTGCCTGGAAATGGCACATTCTGGGTGAGTGAGTAAATCTGCTTTTTAACTTAAACTTAACTTAAAAAAAAATGAATAAAATGAGAGGGGGTAATTTTTGTCTGCAGATGGGCTATTAGCCAGTTCTGTCACTGGAAAATATGACCAGGCTCAGCATAAAAGCTCTAGATATTACTCTGTTCTCTCTCCTGAAAGGCTACACCTACCCAGTTACGGTGTCGGACAGGCTAAAAAAAGGTATTCAATACATAGTTTGTTAAATAATTAAACACATTGCTACTATTTTTTTTGTGCTAAAATAAAAATATCTTATATACTCGACTATAAACCAAGATTTTTTCCCAGTGTTTTCCATTCAATATAGGTAAGAGATTTTCACACTACGCAGGCCTTTATCCTTTTCCTGATAGTGGAAATTGTATTTTTTTTAATATTAAACAGAGTGAAATATCAGTAGTAGACCTGAGATATATAGGGCCTGATATTTTAAAGCTCTCCAAGGCTGGAGGGGATACACTTTCATCAATGAAGTTGGGTGATTCATTAAACCTGGATTGGATTTCCTAATAGTAATTTCCTATTTGTTAGCAAATGTTTTCAATCCTGGACAAGATCCAATACAGGTTTGCTGGATCGCCCAGCTTCACTGATAAAAGTGTATCCTGTTTAGCCTTAGAGAGCTTTAATAAATCAGGCCCACTGAGTGCAACAAGTGCATTCAGACTTTCCTGTAATAAGGGGTCTAATACCTCTGATTGTGATTTTTACCATGAAAAATTATTTTAAATTTATTAGGACTTTGAATCTCACTCTCTATGGTTGGCTCATATATGCCAAATAATTCCGCAATCATTCTTAGAAGGCAGAATTCCAGGTTGCAGAGACAGAACTGATTCTACCCTGAAGGCTTGTGGGACACAGACTTATCTATCCTTGTTTCCTGTACACGCTGACCCTGGTAATCTGTCTGTCTCTCTCTTGCTGAACTTTTGCATCCTCCTGCTTATGCCCCAGTGCAACTCTGGCTGCCCACAGGCCGTTTCATTTCACAATCTCATTTCACAGTGCAGTCTTTTTGCCCTTTTCTTTCCCCGGCTTTCTAATTAGAGTGAATATTATTCGGGCACATGGTGGGCTAAAGTCCTACAAGTAAAGCACTTAGTATGGCCAGGTTCTCTGCTGAGCATCCTGTTCTGTCTATAATGAAAAAGGAGGATGAGTGGGCATAGCTCACTGTGGGTGCAGCAATTTTTTATTTCAAAAGATTTATAGATTTTTATAGGGATGAAAACAGAAATAAATTGGGGATTAGGGGAGCATAAACATACACAGGTACATCAGTATAACATATCTATTAAACAGATTTAACAAACTAAAGCAATTAACATTAGAGTGCAGCAATTTTAATGAAAAAAGAATCATCTAATTAATATTCATTAGTCATCCATCATGGAAGATTACTAATTACCTGTTTAGGAAAGTAAGCAGACACCCGTACATATACTAGATTTTTACCTTACATGATAACAAACAATTGCTTAAAACAAAGGAAACATAAAATATGCACAAAACCTCAAAACATTAGAAGGCTCTGCATTTTTTTGCGAAATCTGAAAACTAATTTCTTCACAATGTTTAAAGACACTGAATGAATAAGGGCTTGTTTTAAAGTCACTAAGCTGACCTCAAGACTTAACTCAGTTTCAACTTTCATTTGTTCAGGGAACCCCTGCTTTAATGTTTAAATCCACAGCTTAGTGTGCTTGTCATTAGAAAGAATAGCTAATACGGTATATTGTTGGTCATTTGGAAGGCTACCACCCTTACAGATAACCAAAAAGATTGTTGGTATCAGTTAAATTGATCTAAGAGCCACATGTTCCTCATTGGAAGCCCCAGCAGCTTCTGGAGGAATCCTAGGGTTTAATGGAATCCTGATTGAGAAACATTGCTATAGACTATTCAGCTTCCCAAAAATAATCAATAAAAAGAAAAAAGTACTGAACTAAAAAAGAAAGGCATTGCTGTGAAGTGAGACCAGTGAGAAGTGTACAGCAAATACTATATACCTATACATTCTACACAAAACTCCTTCCTTTGTAACGTATATCATTTAACTGCATTTAGCCAAAATCTATGCTAACAGTAAAGGGTTTTGGAAGTTGACACAATGGTAAATAGGTAATTATCACTAAGACGGAAAAAGTAGTTCATGGACCTTCTATAGGAAACAGATAGTGTTGTCTACAATGTAGATTGGGTGACTGAATGAGCTCATTTAAAGCAGATGTATCCTGTTCTTATGTCTATCCATGAATTCATTATGATAGGTAGTCAGCACAGAATATAAATCATATTTTCACCTACTCCACAAAATTATATTCTTCCCTTTTAAAGTGGAATAATCTGTTTATTGCCTTAAAGGTTTGTTAGGCATGCTAATCCAATAATTTCAGTAGTCTCTAAATCACTGACTTGGGACAAGTATACATGTTCCAAGTCTTCATCTTTATGAAGTATACACTTTTTTATTTCCAAAAACAAACACATATTTTTTGATCAGACAAACAGCAATACAACTAGACACCTACAATAACTGCCTTCATATATTTCTCTGTACAAATATGACAAATTTTGACAAGCAAAGTAGCTGCTGCTCAGATTTCATACTGTACCAGGACTCACAGTGTAGATGGATACTCTGTCTAGAGACCTAGCTACAAGGTTTTCATGTTCCTTCTTTAGTATCATTTGTTTCATGGTGCTTTTTATGTTAACCCACATTTGGTGGAAAAAGAGTATCAATGTTCAATTTTAGCAAAACTGTCTAATTTTAGAGTAAAATGTTAATCATTACCCAGGGATGGATTTGTTGTGAAGCACTTTTAGCAATATGATTTGTCTTTGTATTGTGTGAAAAATATGGTACTTTTATTTTTTAATGAAAATGTTCGGTGGAATTGGTAGTGTTGGTGTTCGAATTGGGGTTGTCGTTATATTCAAGCCGAATATGGCTGTTCGAATTCAGATAGACCCGACCCGAAAAAAAAACGAGATTTGATGGCAAAAATTTGCATAAAAAAATGTGTTAAAAAAATAAAAATTAATGTTAAATTAATTTATTGAGTGTTTGTGTTAATAATTTAACTTACATACAACTAGTAAAGGGCTGCAAGAGCAATCTGATTGTTCTTGCAGCCCTTAATAGTTCCTAAAAAACTTGGATGGTGTTCGACTTCGGCATTCGATCACCCAAACAATATCTCACTATTCGATCGAATAGCTGTCGAATTGAAAAGTGAGATATTCAACCAACACTAGTAATTTGTAGACCACCAGGTGGAATCTGGCCCACAGATGTAACCTTTGCATTTCTTTTATGACCACACCTTTACATTTGCCAGCATCACAGATTCACAGCAGCAGACTCTTTATTGATATTTGCGTGTCATTTTTAACAATACAACTTAAATAAATCTAAAAAAATACAGGTTTGGAGAACATTATGGTTATATGGCTGGGATATTTCACACAAATTATAATTAGACCAATGTTTCATGTTATTTTAAAGTATAGTTTTCACCTCCAGAACTTCTTTGTTAGCACTTTGCAATTTTGAGAGAAAAAAAAAGGACAGTTTGAAAAGAACCTGGACCTGGGATCTCTTTGCATTTTTTTTAACCTATGTTATGTATTGTTACCTTTATCCTTGTATTATTAGGTTATTGGATCTAAACCACACAAAGCAATATTAGAAGTAATAACGTGACTCAATGAGATCTTGTACCTTTAAAATCATGCCTTCATCAACTTAGCAGCTTTCATAGATTTGTAGGTATGGCTGAGTATATGTAGCATTTTGAAAGGTAGTTTAATAAAGGAAAATGATTGCAGCAAATAAACCTATGTTTGATTGAGCTGGTTGAGTAATTATTGTGTCTTTTAAAATAGTGTTAATATAAGCTGGTGTTTGGAGAAGTAATTATGGATACTTCGCTGAATATGCACTGAATAGTGATGTGTACATAGGGTTAATTGGGTCTCAACACATTTAATGTGTAATTCTCATATATAATAACATTTGATTTGCCAGGTCATTATAGTTGCTTTGCTAAAGAAATATAAAGCGTATTTAGACCATTAAACCAATGATTTGTAACATTTATTATTATTTTTTTAATCCTTTGTGGCAAGTGTTTTTTTCTGTATCATTCTTAATGTTTTTCAGGTCAATATGTTAACTTTTTAAAGGATAAAAAAATGATATATAACTGGTGTAACTGAAAGGCTGGAGACAATAGCCTTTTAATGAACTCAGGGTGTGAAATGAATGGGAAATTCATAAGTTCCTCTTGACCTTGTGATACTACCCCTTCCATGGAACAATGCCAAACATTCTAATAACTTACATTCTGTTTTAGTTACAGGATGAGCTAACAGATGTATATAATGGTACTTTGATTGTAATGTGAAAAAGTGAAAATGAGTACATTTATTAATGCTATATTTATCATAGTTAAATGTATGTAATCACACACCTGTGATCCAGGGATATTACTAGGGAGAACTGAGATATTTTAATACTTTCAGCAATCATCAAAGCTGCAACTGCAATTTAGAAGATTTATAAGAAGGATAGAGAGGGTGAATTACTGTATTACATGTTAATGAGGTTATATGACCTATATTTTATAAGTGACATGAAGTGGAGCAGGGGTTTGACATTCATATTGATCTACAACAAAACTCACAAGTCACTCTACACATAGCTACCTTGGCTTGCCATTAATTTATTCATCATTTCCAAACATGGTCATGGGTGAGCTTAGTTAAATATTTGCATATTTTTAACAGTATGATTTAGTTGTACCTATTTGATTATACATCATTCTGATTAACTGCATTAAAGTATATAGTAATTCATTATTTGTACATAGCTATTTTTAACTGTACTGTGTATTATATTCCTATCATCCCATCAGCAAATATTCTGTGGTAGAGTCGAAATGCAAAGGAAATGATGAACTGAACAGTGGTGATTGACATTAATCATAGATGCAGTCCCTATTATCTAAGTCTCTGGTAACATCATAGTACACATGCAGGTGTTGGAAGCCCAGGGGTTTAACAACACAGCAAGGTCAGATATAGTTTAGTCATTTCACCCTTGGGTAATTGTAGTCATAATGAACATGAGTCTTTGACAAAAAGATATACCGGTAGCTTACATACAATGACAAAACCAAAAATTGGCTGCAAGCAATAATTTATTGAAAAAGTATGTAAGAATTTGTGTAGTAAATTCATAAAACAAAATGTTTATTTGTTTTTGTGAATTGAGATTAACAAATGTATTTATTATACCTGAAAAGGTATTAAGTAGACATGGGCAAATGTACTGAGAAGTGCACTACATACAAAGTGTTACATTTGTTTGAATAATTATAGCTTGTGATTTGTTTTACCTTTGTACTATTATGTGAATGTAGTCACATCTGGCGACTAAGCCGCCAGTGAAGGGAATACACTATGTTTGTTATACAGGTCAGTGGGAGGTAAAAAATATGAATGGTAACTAGTGTACACATTGACTTTAAACTGGTTACTAAGGTACACATCATGCTTCTATTGACTGGTGGCTGAGATGTATTATTGTTATTATACCTTAACTTGGCATTAGTTAAATATAACTGTTTCCTGTGTAGAAATTAGTTGGGTCCACCAACTACTTCTGCATATTCAAGAATATGCCATTCCACCCCAATGTGTCTCAGGCTTACCTGCCTCCCATAAAGGCTAATCATTCTGTAAAGCAAAATAGGAACTAGGAGGACAACACACAAAGAGTTCACAAGATACAGGAAAGGAATTTCTGAAAACATAAACAGTTTATTTTCTTTGCATTTATCAAACAGATGCACCAAAACACATTTAATGGTATATTAAACAGACCAAAGGGGAACAAATAATGAAAGTCTATTGTTAGAGTTTATGTACACATTAAATTCCATTATATTAACACAAGATATGTTTACAGCTCTGCATTAAAGTTGCAGGTCTGGATTCAAGAGAGAAAATTCCTATACATATATAATCCTCACAGCAGATATTGTACGCTGGTCTCTAGAGAACATTAGGAGCCTCTGGGAGGGAAGGCTGCAGTTCCCTTTCATGATGTTTGTTTGCTCTGTCTTCACAGCTCATATACTCAGTGGATGAGGCATGAATCTGTTTTATGTTCCCCGCTGTCTTACAGATTAGTTTATACTTAGCAATCAAATAAGTCAGTACTGTTAGGAGAACAGTGAAAAGTTACAAATGCAAGCCATAAACTGGAATTCCTAATTAAAAACTTTCATTCAGCACAGTATTCTTGGTCACACATTTGGAATTTCTGCATAAATAATAGAGAGGTCCACATAATATATAGTAAACATAATAAAGATTTCCTGGTATAGCCCATATCCTATTTATTTGTTTGAAAAGAAAAGTGATACCGTGTAAAAGTAAACAAGTCTTAGGCTAAGTATTGTAAAATGACAATGCCCATCTCACTGTGCATGGGTACATTCCAGGTAAGCCCCTTATGATGCATGCCCGGATCTCTGGCATGCTTAGAAGGTGCAGCCCACAGCCTCCTGGTATATGTGGCATATGTATCACAGGAGGTTGCAGGTTTCCCCTTCATTCCTGACCACCGCAGCGCTGAAGACAGAAGGGGAGGGGGTCCTCCCCAAGAAAATAACAAAAACACCACATTTTCACAAGGGCTGTGTGCTGATAGGTTTGCTTTAAGCATCCCATCCTCTTCTCTGGTCCATGATATAAAAGGGGTTTTTTATTTTACCTATGTAAAACCTGGGGACTACACTTGTGTTGATCATGTCAATCACCTACCAACTAAGGGTTTGGTGACCATGCTAAACTTTCATGCAACATGGTCAGAATATTTTGCTTTTGACTTTGTAAAAAACACAACTTCATGCACACACATATCATGCTTGGTTCTGTCATCTGCCTGTGACTAACCCATATTCCAGCCTTTCCTGTGCTGAATGACAGTGGCTCCTGTATGGAGACTTGCTCTCTAGTGCTATACTTGTGTCTGCTTTAAAAAAATATTATTTTAATAAATTCAGTTTATACTTCATTTATCTTAAATAGCATTTTAAACCTTTTACATTTGCATTAATGGGTACTGTTTGATAAAGGTTCCCATACACTTTAACTGAAAAATCAAGATACCAATTTAATTAATGTTTTCATTTATATCTCCCTCTAGCAGCTGGCAGACAGCTGTACAGCTTGGGCCTTCATCTCATAAATGTTATATATTAGGTGAATAGTTCCCTAACAACCATTCTACCTCTGATTGGGTTGCACTGCTTTGCACTAAAATGTGGATTGATTAGCATGATGGGTCTATTTAAAATGAACATGTTTGCATTCTAGTGCCCCTGTTGGTTATATTTTTCCTTCCTGTGTTCTATTAGGGCAAGGGTAGGCAAACTTTAATGGCCACTAGGCCACTTCAGGGATGGGTGGGAGTAAAATAGCCTGGACTCCGAGTCTCTTCCTAATTTCTCTGCTCACCACCAGGGAATGCCCCCCTGAAGTGAAATTCCTTCTCCTCTATATGCATTGCGGAGGAGACAGATTTCCCCTCAGGGAGCCTTCCCTATTTACGGTGCCGGGGGAATATCAACGCCGGCCACGGTAAATAGGGGAGCAACAGCAAGGAGGCAGCACCAGAGCTCAGGCTCTGGTAGTTCCTAATGCCCCCTGTCAGATCCGGGCTCCGGAGCCGTGGGTTGCCGGACGGCATTAGGCCGGATCGGCCAGCGGGCGTTAGGCCGGAATGAACTACCATCTAAGCTGTACATGGCCTAAAGCCCGGAGTTTGCTGACTCTTGTATTTTGAATAGGCTGCAACCTGTTATTATTGCATGTCAACAGAGATCAAATAACACTAAAAAAGGTAATCCAATGGTTTATCTGTTTTTATTTTTTTTTTAAAGCTCCTGCCCCTATTTCCACAAAATACAGCACAGACTGGTATCCTGACAGCTGGAGGGTAAAGAAATTACTCCCCCTACCGTGACAATACTAGACTTTAAAAAGTGTTCCCTAAAATGACAATCCAGGAGTTGTAGGATTTCTATTACATATAGGGTGGTATGGCATAGGAAGACTCTGTTGGATCACATTTTGGTTTTGGGTTTTAGCCTAACTCTATGAAGAAACTTTCTTTGCATCTGTTCCACCTTCATTGTTCCACTGTCCCTGTCTGTCACTGCTGAATTAAGGGCATTGGTTCAGAGGAAGAGTGATCAAATGCAAAGAAGGTCAGAGGTTTTGGCCTAGTGATAAACTTTATTAAACTAGAGAACACTGAGTTATTCTTCTTTTTTAAAGTACATTTCTACTTTCTTTTTTTATCTGTTAAGCACATTATGTTTGCATAAATTAATTAATTTATAGATTCTAAAGAATGATGCAATAAAAGCTCACTTGGGTCA
Organism: Pyxicephalus adspersus; assembly: GCF_032062135.1. Classification (NCBI taxonomy): domain Eukaryota; kingdom Metazoa; phylum Chordata; class Amphibia; order Anura; family Pyxicephalidae; genus Pyxicephalus; species Pyxicephalus adspersus. The sequence continues at coordinate 70,556,918 of NC_092859.1, forward strand.
GGAAAGGGAGAGATAAGTTGCATATAAACCTGATATTTGCTTCACTGCCATTAGAAAAAAGATGGGTCCAGTACCTATCAGTAGTAAATGTTTTTCTGTGTTATTGCCCCTTTTCTGAAGCCTAGATGACAATGAATTTGTATCAGCATGGCCTGCAAATTTGAAGCCTTCCAGGCATTGCTATGAAGCACATATGTTATTGTTGTTTGGAGAAAGGAAAAAACACAAAAAAAGACAAAATGAGTTGCCAGCAGATTATAGATACTAACCCAGATGCTTGGCAGAGCTGGCAAACCAGCCTGTTCCAAGTTAAATATTCAGCATGGTGCATCGATTTGTTAATCTGTAAAAACAAGTGCTATAAAAATTGTTACATAGAGTATTTTCTGATAAATGCTGATATTTAGAATTAGATATATATACTAGTAAAAGTATACATTTTAAGTCATACACATACAGTCAATCCAGAAGTTGCGAATTGTGAGTTTTTTTTTAAAGCATATTTACACCTCCAACAGATGCCCAATGTGTGAATGAATTGGAAATGGCAATAAGTGATCATATCAAAAGAAAGATTCAGAAAACTATTTAAAAAAAGGTATCTAATCATAATTTATTAACTGCACTGCTGCTATTCTGCAGGAGGAACAATTCATCATGCTGATTGTTAAGATAAAAATCAGCAATTCAACAATCTCCCTGAATGACAAGTCTTTTCAGTCTTACTTTTCACTTTCAATAATGTTGATTTTTCAAATGCTACTTATTTTTGGATAACATTTTTTTTAACCTGAACTCCATTCAGATATAAAAGATACAAATCAGTGCCGCTGGTGTGCAATAATACATCATCCCTTTATTTTCCCGAAAGCAGTGTATTGTACCAGGATTTGACTCATAAACAATTATACAGCTGCACTGGGAAAGGGTCAGACTGGCATATTTTGCATACAAATATGTTGCCATGCAATACAAAAAGGAGTGAACAGACTAAGCAGACCGATGACCTTTTTGGTACCCTGCTACTCTTTCACTCTCTAGCCAGCTAACTGAAGGAACATATTATATTCCTTTTACAGTGTGTACCTGTAAGGAAGAATGTGAATGACATCTGGCTGCTGAGCTAGTAATACAGCATTGTATCAATCTACAGTTCAATTTCAAATATATATCAATTAACTTTTCCTGAAACCAGGCCTACAATTTGCAGGGCTTTAAAGCCATAAATCTTCAAGTAGCCTGCCTGCTGCTGACTCTATGAGCTGGTTTCCATATAGTAGGGAAGTTAGCAAACCCTGAAGTTATCACGATTGCAGCTAAAAAAAATGCTGCCTATTTGACTGGAAAATAACAAGGAGTGGAACATCCTTTTTAGGAAAACAGTACAAATCTGCACTTTATCTTTCATTATTTACAGTAAACCATCTCTGGTATGTAGTCTCCTGTAGAGGGCAGTCATACAAAGAACATTGAAGCTGCAGCTCCCATTTGATAATTTATGTACCTGACAATTTATTGGATTGTTATCTGATTTAGTTTACAGTACTCTGAGGCAGCAAAAACTTGGCCTCATAAATAAAGCGTGTCTGATTTCAGTTGTCATTCTACTAGTAGAGGTTTGGAAACTTTCCTTTCAGGTGTCTTTAGAAATATATGGGGTTGGATGTGCTTCTGAGATTACATATTGGATTATGCTCCACAATAAAATGTTACCTAGTACTTAATCTATGACAAGTAATACTGAACTTTGAGTTTTGACTAATAAGGGCAGATTCAAACATGCCGATTGATTGCTTTATTTTGTGCTGCTCCTCAAGTGTCATAATGAAAGTGTACTTATATTTTTATTACAACTCAATAAGTATTATTTTTTGCGAAGTTCCCCAGGCTGACATGGATATTCTCACTGTTCAAGAAAGTGTTAATAGGGAGGTTGGAATAAAACATCAGTAATAAATGTAAGGCTGACTATGAATTATCACATATACTAGTCACATTGTTGCATTGTCTGAACTATTGGAACAAATTATGCCCAGGCTGTTTGTTGGAGTTTTGTTTCCCAATCTTAGCGAGCTTCCTGTTAGAGCAAACTCAAACAGTCCTCTTTTGTGCAGGAGGGAAAGCTTCCGTGTTTTCTTTGTGCTCTGACTAAACACCTGTCCCCTAAGAACTAATAGAAAGGACAGTGACATGGTTCAAAATTTGTTTTTATTCTTCTACACAAATACAAACAAGATTTATCCATAAGGCACCTCATAAAATCTATCTACACTTAAGGAGCTCATAGGCCTTTAAGTACCCTTCATTCCTTTTCTTTTTGGAACCACATTGTTCTGTCACTTTTTCCTCTTTGGGTTGCTATACAGATTCACATGAATCAATTCACTAAATATTATTATATAAGACTAAACAGTTCTTCTAGTTTCTAAATTATTAAATTGGTATTATCAAACACTTTCAATTCAATTCACACTGGCGGTGAGGTTGCAATGCACTGCTTCCTCTGGTGAGACACTTCATGTAACATCCCACCAAGCAGTCATCAATAGAGAATAAATTGGGCAGTAGTGAGTGGTTCTGTACTGCTTTCAAATGTTTAAACACTTTTATAACAGTGCAGTGGTGCCGGCGGCTGAGTGGTCAGTAAGGGGCTATCAAAGTGGTGCAAAAAAGACTGACGAAATTCTGCAAAGATATTCTGCTAAGTGAAACCTCTTTTTTGTGAAAACCCTTTCATCATATTGCAATCCCTGTCTATGAACTTGTCCCACCATCTAAAAATACATAACGTTCCTTGGAGATCCCCTGAGGAAGCTGAATGGCATAACGCGTTGAGATGCAAGACGTTACCATCAGTCTAATTGTATTTGTACTCAAGGTTAGCTATGTCTAGTAATAAGATCCTGATTCCCAGTTTAATACTTTTAAGACTGACCTATTATTTTTGTTCACTTGCATCCTACCGAAGTCAGTGTGTCTTATATGATGTGAAATATAATACACACAATATATGTTTATTTGCCAGAAAAACCTGGATTAGGCTATTTTTCTTCATTTTTTATATTTGGCAGCAAATTAGTTGCCTGTTCCTATCTTACATTTGCTTTACTTAGAGTACATTTACTCTTTAATTATCTGAGTACACTTACTCTTTAAAAACCCAAAACATAATCACAACATAGTTATTTTGTTCACCTTGAAGAACAATGGTTTAGCATACATAAAAAGAAAATGTAAGGGCTTTTATTAGCAGTTCTCTGGCTTTGTCTTGTCAGAAACCACTTGGGAACCTTTTTGAAGTCATAAGGACAGCCTGTGTTGTACAGATCTTTCTTTTTTTTTTATGATACAGATATGTTTATAAAGATAGTAAAGTGATTTCATTTTGGTTAGGACAGAACACTGTGGTATAATGCATTAAAAGATCTAACAAATAGTAATAGCAACATGTTTTTCAACAAGTATTATTTGTACTGCTATAAATGTACATAGTTTGTATAGTGAATATTGAGGATAGATTAGATATTCACATATCTTCTTTTATCTAGTGCTAGGCTACAGCAATGAAATTTTCATTACTGGTGTCCATCAGGGACACAGTCATAAACATGATGGTATAACATACAGTAAGAGATCGTTACCATCTGGGAAGTATTGAATAGGATTAAAAGCTAAAGTGAATGTAGTTTTACTACTGTATAGGTCCTTTGTAAGACCACATTACATATATATGCATTCTTATCCATACTACTTTCTATTGTGCTGCGTCAACAGTCTATTCAAAAACAATGTGGAACCTTAAAGCAAAGTACTTTAGTTAAGTGACACAACACAGTGCTAAACTGTGAATGGACTATTAAATGGAATCTAGCATTAGGATCACATTCAGAAAACAATATCTGTACAAATGATTCTGTTCTAATTAAAAATTTACATTTTACAAACTGGGATTACATACACCTAACAAAAAATAAAAGTTCTACAAACTGGGTTTGCATGTGCCTAACAAATATAAGAGGACCTCTAAATTGTAGTGTGTTAAATAAAATATTATCTCACATTTGTCAAGACACTGGTGATATAGTCTATTTCTGTGTAAAATGTATTTTGGAGCTCATATATATACATATTTACTGAATGCATGAAAAACTAGGTTTATCATCTTGTGACACTTTAGGTAAAGATTTCTGTGCAGTCCAGGGTACAAGACTATCTGACTAGAAATCATATTACCTGGCATACTTTAGAAGTCTAGAAGTCTGTCTGTGCTCAAGATTGGGGCACATGGGTCTTTTTGTTTGCTTCAATCAGGTTAGACATTCTCATACAAGTTAGCTTCATATCAAATGCGCCTGTCTTTAAAAGGTTATTGAAATTAAAAGAAAAATCATATGGTTGAATCTGAAGCTTTCATTATTTTTTTTATAAGGTGACAATGCTCTGTCCCCATTGTTAAGCTGCGTACACACTTCCAATTTTTATCGTTGGAAATGAACAACGAACGAACGACGAATGACCGATTGGCCAAAAATCGTTCTTAAAAAAAGTAACCAACGACGGCGACGAACGAGGATAGTAGTTGGAAATGAACGACCGGACCGGCGGATCTGATTGGACGACGATCGTTGACCATCTATCGTGTGTA
>NC_092859.1:70561971-70587521 GCF_032062135.1 Pyxicephalus adspersus
ATATATATATATATATATATATATATATATATATATATAAAGCTTTTTTTAGGGTGCACAGTGTTTTAATGAAGGTAATGACATTTAGGCAGAGTTTAGTTTCACTTTGTGTAAATGTAGCATTTATATAAAAGGCACAATGTACAGAACATCAGTAGGGTTTGTGATAAATACAGAAAAACACAGAAAAATGTATTTGACATTCTTTACATTATACAGATGACACTGTGTTGTTACATAAAGCTTACACAAGCAGTTACTGTGAAGCCATGTACTATATTGTGAGGGAGATGGAAGTAGCTGGCGATAGCATTTGTGCCACAGGACAGTCATCCTGTAGATAAGGGTCCAAGATCAACTTTGTCTGACCTTGGATTACATCATCATTTCCACCAGCCGCATGCACACTGATAACTATTTTGGCAGGACATTATTGGGAATGTTCTGGGACGGTTTTAAGGGATAAAGCTTTTCATATAAACAGCAGCCCATAATAAACAGTAAAACAGCAGTTACTTTTATATAAGACAGGAGATGTATCTGCACACATATGCAAAATGTATATTTTAAACTATTTAACTACTAAAAAAAAAAAAATAACCTTGCATTGGGGCTATATATAAATACTTATTTAGGTTTAAGGAAATATAAGTAGCAATATATTTAAACTACTCATTGCTCCCCTGGCAGCCTCCTCAATCCTCCTCTATCTGACTGCTACAGGTTGTGGGCGGGTATATGGCTGCCTTCCATTACAAAGCAAGTCAATTAGTCCTGCATTGTGGGAAATAACATCGGAGCCTGTAGTGGCTTATGGAAGAGGTTGCAGGGGACCAGTTTCATAGAGGGACAGGGTCACAAATACTTGGGAAGCACTGAAGTAATGGAAATTCAGGATGCTTATTTCAAAAGAGAAATCTGCTCACTAACTTGATTTCTGACTTAAATAAGTCATGCTAGGACAGTCACAGTGTTCTCAGCCTACTATATTCCACATATGCATATTAAGTTGTGCATGATCACGTTTTAAACATCCATACAGAAATCCAAAGACCTCTAGGACGGACAGATTTTCCTCTTTAAAATAATATACATTGCTAATTGCCTGGTCAGCTGTCTAACAACCAATGAGTGTTTTGGGGGTGGGTTATTGGTTTCCTTGCCCAATAGGCATTGTGCAGCTAAATATTTGGGACATTATTGACATAATCTTTTTTTAAAATATCTGATTATTTAACTCTAATGTACAGTTACAATAAGACACTGAAACTTTAGAATGGGAATATATGTTCATTCCCATTTATTTGTTTTTTCATGGGAATCCAGGGTTTCAATCCCATGCTTAGTTTTTAATTCTCTCGAAAGTTCCAATTATAACATTTCCTACAGTGAAACAGTAAATATGTATATCCCTTTCCCAAGGAAAAAAGAAAGGTGTTATTGTTTTATAGCCCAATTTATCTAACAAACTAGTGGGTCTCAGTTATGCAATGTTATATTGATATAGATGAAACTATCTGTTTATTCTACATTATGAAACGTATGAAGAATATGTGACACCATTTTCTGGCTGACAGTTGGGCAACACCAGAAATTCTAGTGGGTATATCTCTTTGAGCAATTATTGTTTAAACCTGGCTTTGGATCAGATTGGTTTTGACACAACCTGTCTGATATTTTATAAACCTGAACTTAAATTCTGGCCAATACTGAAAAAATCGGAAGGGAAAACAACAATATGTAGCAAATCACTGCAATTCACATTAGTATAACATAATTCACTATTACTACACACCATGTTTGTCAGCTCCCCCTAAACCGCTCCAACACACCAACAAATGGCCAGGCTACAACCCAACTGGAATTATTGGAACCCAACCCTTTATAGTTGGGGAGGGGGGGGGGTTTACACATAAAATGGACCCTATTTATTGGCCAGTTGTAAGTTTGCTTACATTCATTCCAAGGTCAAAGGTTAGGGTCATATTTAATATGGATGAGGTTCCTGTGAAAATTCCATACATTGGAAATACCCTTGAACCATGCACTGGTTTCTGGTTGCATCCATACCATACTAATCTAGAACCCAAACTTCCAAGAAATATGAAGATGAAGTTGATGTTGAAATGGTCTTTTCATATTTGGTGTCATTATTTCAGCTATCTGAAGTTATATAGAGTAATTAGGAGGTGAGTATAATAAGAGTTTATTTTAGGGCCTAGGTTAGGTAAATAGATTGGATAGTAGTTAAGCATTAGAAAATAGCTTAGAAAGCTACAAATAGCTTATTTGTCACTGGTTTTTAGAAAGAAAACTAACAGTGCTGAGTGTTAACTTTAGAATCTTAAAGAAAGTTGCTTGAAATTTGCTGAAACAAATCCAAACCACCTTCTTTTGTGCTTTCATAATAATTTACCTATTCAAGTCTATTCAAGGATTGGAAGAGCGTGCTTTTATCTGCACATATGTCTGTTGGTGAAATGCATGTAAGTACTTGCGGTAACCTCCTAGGTCCGTATGTTTCAATGGCAGGGATTGATTCCCACCAGGAAATGTTTGAGATAATGTCAGATTTCCTGTCTTATAAATAGAGTCCTACATGAAGTTTGAGTTTATTAGTTAAACAGTAGGTGATAATTTTTTGTTATATTAAATTAGGAAATTTGTTTTTTTTATTAAAGTCTTATTTAAAGTTTAATTATGCTGCAATTATTCTGCTTATGAATACTACTATGCTTATAATGATTTTAACCTATTTACAACTAAGAATTATTGCTAAGCAATCTGGGAACCTCAAATTTGACAATGTAATATAGATTTTGATTTACTTTAATTAGAGTGTAAATTAAATAAAATACAAATGAATTGACCACTTATTATTGATAGAGCTACACTCTGCCACCATTATTGTAAATATATATACAGCAAGCTAAACTGAAAATGTTCCAGTACAGTCGTTCCACACAATTATTCCATATAGAGTACCTAGCTTTTTGTTTTAATAATAATTTAATTAAATAAAAATACAGGAAAATAATTTTTTTCCATTTTTATTAAAAAAAAATGTAATGGTGTACTGTGGAAAAACTAAAAAAAAACTACATGATAGTGTAATACCAAAAGTAATTTTAAAATTTTGAAGTCACAGCAGTCTTTTAAAAAAGTTGATCATGGCAATAAAGTGACAATAGTGACTATGCTCTGTTCCTCTCTCTCAAATGTGCTCTTGCTTTTTTAACCCTATCATTAGGCTGCTAATGGGGACTACAAGTTATTGTTTCTACACACATTGGATAGGTATAGTTTACTGCCAAATAGCTGCATGATATTAGCAGCACTGAGACGCAACAAAGGAAGAGGTAAAAACAAGTTTTGTATAAAAAATGATCATTATTTAAATCCCATTTTAAGGAAGGAAGAACCTTCTCCACTCTGCACCTTCTCCCTTCCCTTCTCTCAAATTTCCTTGCCTGGTTTTAATTTCCATTCCATGTGCACAGATCCTGCCTCAGAACTTCCCTAAAGGGCCCTCAGACCTATTACAATTAGTGGGCTGACTTTTCAAATAAGTTATCAAAACACTTGATTGGTCAGTCAGGGGGAGTGGGTGTTCCTAGGCAGGCTGGATTTGTATGTAGATTGTCCTAGCTAAAGCCCATTATAAATACTGAGCCTCCATAGTTTCAAAGAACTAAAATCAAAAGAATAAAATGAGTGGCCAGAAACAGTAAGGCAGAGTAGGAAAGGATTAAATAACACTTGATACATCCAGCCATGAAATGAGATGGAGTCTATTTGACGTAAATTAAAGAAACCATGATGAGCAATTTCAGTAAGGGAGGGAAAAATTCTTAACAAACCGGCATACTGAAACTTGTCTGTAGAATGTTTGTTGTGATCTTTGAAAAGGAGCAACTTCACATTCAAATCAGCTAGAAGGGCTAAGAGGGATTGTTTTAAAGCTTTTCATTCAGGTGGTTAATATTATGTAAGTCAAGTGCATAATCTAGTACAGAAGCGAGCATACTACTCACCAACACTGTTCTGTTTTTACAAATCATGCTTCTTTTTTTATTACTATTGTTACTATTGCAGGGGGTTTTTACAAAGATATTTTCATGTACTCCACTTTTCTAGATCACTATTGAAAAGTCGGAACAAGTTAACATACTTTTCTGACACAAAAAAAACAGAAGAAACTTTAGCAGCAATCTACTCAACTCTAAAGAATAGAATTTCAGCTTCGAACCTCTGATGCCGATATGTTAAAAATAACATATTTGCTTGCCTAATTTTGCTGTCAGGACTCTTCAGATTACAAACCAGTAACAGCCCATTTTGATATAAAGTGACAGAGCCATAGTCTTTTCAGATCAAATTTAAACTCGCCCTAGAACATAATGAGGTTGTCTGCAATTTTCCCAGCAGTTATTAAAATAGCACCACAAACCTAATACAAGAAAAATTGAAAAAGCAGTAAAAAAATATGCAGGAAAGAATTAGTCCTATTTTGGGGGAAATGGAAAACAAATTAATAAAATAATTGCTTTTTTGAGGAAGTGTGGTGTAAAAGGATACAGCTTCACGTTTATTTTAAGAAGTTATACGGCTGCGTGAAAATGCAGATAAGCTGAAACCAGATAATAGAAATGCGCTATTTTAGGCGTCCTAATGGCGTTCTAAGGCTGCTGAGCTTTGATTATGCAATGTTCTGCAGATTAATGGAAAGATTAATATGTCTGCTCCCCGCTCTAAACCATGGCTTTGCTTTGTGAGCACTTTCTATTCTCTCTCTAATTCTAAGCAATAGAATGGTATTTATCTTTATATCTTTCATCAGTAGTCCATAAAAATTGACTTTTGTTTTATTTATTTTGTCTTTAGTTTTACAGAAGCTTTTTTTTCTTTCTCATCCACTGTTACAAATATTTTCTTTCCATAGAAGGATTCCTGGCATCAATAGAGAAAGGCTTAGATGCACAGAACATCAGACCCGATAAACTTATCAGTACTCACTCAGGGGACATGCAGGCAGATTAAAACAATACTTTGCTATTCACAGGCACTGCGTGTATGAGGCAGCTTTAAATAGCAAAGCATTTTATTATTATAATTTGATTAAAACTGGTTTATCCAAAATATAATAATTACTAGCATGTGTTTGTATTTTAATCATGAGTATATGCTACCAACATAACATGGTGACTGTTTCTAGGAGGCAACTACTCCAAAGCAGGTTTAAGAATATTCCTTTGAAAATCATTTCACCCAGGAGAGATGAACCATCTGCTAGAGAAATGGACCGTCTAAGGGTCACAGAGGGTCTGGAGTATTGCAGGGGCATTTTTTTTTAACAATTGCTTGACTGTTTATTTTTAGTTTTTTTTAAAAGAAATGGACATCTGCTCTAATTACCCTTTGGAATGATTGCATTTTATATTGCCCTATACCAGGGGTACTCAAATACACAGAGGGCCAAAATTAAAAACTTAGACCAAGTCGAAACTTGAAATTTATTGAGAAAACAAAGAAGAACAACAACAAACAAGAACACATGAGAAGAGCATGCAGTATTATGAAGTTGATTGATCTAAATTATTTAGATCGTGGACCCCCGCGGAGTTTATATATGAGAGGTAAATTCAATAATCAGGAATTATCAGGAATATTATTGTCAGAAATTATCATGGAGCTATTGTTATATTAATTATTTTACTTTTCCAGAGAATGCAATGGGAAACCAAATGAATTGTTGCATTCATGCAACATAGGACCACGCATGGGCAGAGAGGCTGCTGGTCTAGAGATGCAAGTGATGCCGGTAATTATAGTAGGGGCATTGTACTCGCGTCTATAGAACAGCAGCTTAATATGAGTTGCAGCTGGCCTGCCATTACTACTGATTGCAGTAGCTGCAGGCCAGCTGCAATTCATATTAAGAATTCTTTTTGTGGGCCAAAAAAAGGATGTGCCAGGCCAGATTTGGCCTGCAGGCCAGAGTTTGACACCCCTGCCCTAAACTGTACCCTTTGAATCTTGATACATGTCACACTCATTAGTGCAAAGTAACCCAACTGGGATACAAATGGAAGATTGTGCTTGTGTTTTATTTAGATTTATGTGTTAATTTTAAAATAAATTAATGAAGCTATTCTGCATTGTTGTTCCTTCTCTAATGCCATTTTTGTTATTTTTATTAATGTCGTTAGTCAAAGTTGTACACATAATAATAGTAATAATGTTAGGATGTGAATCACATTGATTCTGGTTTTAGTTAAGAGTACATATATACTGTATCTACAATACATACACATTTGGTCATGTTTTATCATTTCACAAATTCTGCAAGCACAAAAGTAACTGCTGCTCTTCCAGGAAGATATGTGCTTTTTATTTTCTGTTTGAACTATTAAAACAGTGCCTCTGTTGCACAAAAATCCCACAAAATAAACTACAATATAGAGCATGTACAGTAGTTCAAACATAAGTAATAGCACTTCAGTGGTATTTAATAGCACTTTAGTGGAATGAAGCACAAAGTTTCCATGACCCTAGAGCCTAAATATAGGCAAAATGTTTTTTTTGTTTGTTTCGGGGGAGATGCTACTGAGCCAATAAAGTAAAAATGAAGTTTGCAGGTCTTACTGAATTATATGAAATATGATGAAGAAAGTAGGAGTAAATGTATTTCTGTGTAAGGTATAGTCACATAGATTCTTATTTTACTTGACAATTTTCCCTGGTCTGTTCCAGAGATTGTAAGATTTATGCAAACACTGCTGCAGATTCCTATCTACTGTTGAGAACAATATTTCTATTATATTATCAGTATATTCCAAAAGACTTGCGTTATCCAACACATACTGTACACCTGCTAAGGGAAGCACCACAATTTGTCTGTTTCAGGACTTGTTTTGTGAGTATTTTTTTTTAATTATGCTACCTTCAGTCAAAGGAGATTGTTTGTTATCCTGATTCAAAATGACTACAAGCGTATATAACTATGTAATTCATTACACTTTTATCAATTGTGTTAATAGATACAGTCTGTTGTAATGATGTACTGAATCAATGATTGCCGTAATGGTTATATTTGTAAAGCATATTTGCATTGCAATGTGGTGGATCTTTAATAATTAGATTTACTGATTGATCTGTTTATACTTTACAATCCTAAACATATTTTAATTCAGGGTGTCCTTCACCAAGCTGAATTTAGCTGAAATCTTTCATCTTTTTTCACACATTTATCTTTGGCAGGAGTCCATTTTACTTCCTTTTGCAACATAATTACAACATAATTTTCTTGTATAAAGCATTCAGCTTTTTATTTGAAGAATCCTGTTTGCATAACCCTGAATGATGGTGACTCCCGGTTAATAATCCCATTACCAACCAAAGAAGACATACCAAAAGTATTATGTTATGTACAAGGAAACAGCTGCAAAAGATTTACTCCAGTGTCCCCCAGTTTATCATTGACATTAGGGTAAGATTTTTTTTCTTGAAGGATATTGGAGATGAGAGATAAATATGTAGTTCCCTTTTCCGATAGGAATATATTACCACTAGCAGCACTCTCCATGAGATTTTTTGGAGTTGGGGCAAAGAGGGAGAGCTCCACTTTTTCATGTGGAAGGACAAAGCCTGCAACAAAACTAATCTTGTTATTGCTATGCTTTATATGTAAGACCATCTTTAGAACTGTCAAGTTGAAAAATCTTCATTTTTGTACCTTTAGGTTACTTCCCTAATTCAAAAATTGGTTTGCTGGATCACCCAGGTTTACCTATGATAGTTAATCTTTTCAAGTTTTGGAGAGATTAAATAAATCAGGCCAAATGTGTTAATAACAGAAGTAAATTGTATGCCTCATTTGCAACAATAATAATAGAATTACATTTATTGACCACAAATGTTCGGCCTGCAGAAAAATACGACAAAACACAAGTGCCAACACTCTTATTCAACAACCTGTTGCTTGGTGGCCAAGGAAGGCAAAACAATTTAAAAATGAACACAAATTGTTAATGTGCTTTGTTGATGATGTTACTTCTACTACTCTACTAACTTTAGTTGGCTTTGTGAAAATTCTGCCTTGTTTATATGGTATAATTGTCACCAAAAGTAAAATCCCTATCAGTTTGGTATAAAAATGATTAGCATCTTTTTAATTTAGACTACATTTTCACTACTTCATCATTTCGGCCTACTCCTTTTGTCACTTCTCTGTTGATCTGATACTCAAACTAATCCCCACTCCTACGCTATTACCTTTCTTTCAATCTTCTCAGATGTTCAATCACGTCACTACCAAGTGAAAATAATGCCAGGGAACCATTAACAAAAAAAGAGGATAACTTATGTGACGTACAAAAGCACTAAGACACAAATAATCAATGTGAGGTAATGAGGTAGAGAACGGAATAAAGCACACTGAAGAGCAGACAAATGGAAGAGCAGATGTGCAAATGAAGAGTGTAAAATCTCAGAGATAAATGGATTCCTCATTATCAAAGATTTATGATCTGCGACATAAAATACAAAGGCATTTACGATAACACAAATGAACAAGATAACAAAAGTGAGGTACCTGAAGAGCGATGACAACACAACATTTTGGAGTATGCAGAGTACTTAAAACACAAAATCAAAATATTTTAAAAATGCCTAAAAAATATTTAGATCTGGACAACAAAATAAAAGCTTTAGAGAGCACCAGAGCACAGCTGTCATGCTGGATGAAGTGCTTTTCAAAGCAACCCGCCAGATTATGTTGACCCCTTTGGCCCATCATTAAGTTGCTATCTTTTAGTAAATACGCAAAAGGGTTTCAAAAAGACACTACAAAATATATTTCTCTTTATCTCACTGGTAATGAAAGTCTATAATGAACTAGATTTCCTCCTCAAATTAAAGCCAAAAAAGACATCATAGGCGAGAGGGGGGTAGGTTATTAGAAAACGCTCCTCTATTAAAATGTGTTCTGGCTGCATGTTAATGATTCATAATAGTGTTTCTGACCAGACCGCCGGTTGGGCATCTGTATTTCATTTTCTATATTCCCATTAAATTGAGGTGATGAAATTTAGTTTTTTAATTCCCAGAATGCCTGCAGTAACTTGCTTCTGGGAATGAAGTTCAGTATAGTAGTGTTTTGTGTTCTAATTTAAAATTTCTGTTTATGATATTAAAAGAATTGCATAACTAGAAAAGGAAAGATGTTGCCAGAGAGCAGACCTGACAATTCTGAATCTACTGCCCAATGTTCTTGTTGTTCCATTAGCTGGAGAAGTAGATACTGCTTTTTAAATACTTTTACAAAAAGGATGATCTGGTGTATGATATAGGCAGTTCTGGGGTAAACAAAAGGCAGTGTACATTATATAAGATCTAAACAATGTAATTCAAATGATCACATTGGATCAACACCATGAAGTAGGATTAAACTGCCAGTCCAAATGTACAAATATGCAAAGCATACAAACATTAGCTATTGTATATATTTAACTCTTTTTTATATCAATAATATTTTCTGGTCTTCTAAAATTTGTAATCCTGCCAACATCCCAAATATTTATTGAAGAATACAAGAACAAGAAAAATACGGGACTTTAACGGCAGTGGATTTATAAAAAATTGTCATATATTTGTATTTCCTTCATTAAGAAACAACAGTTAAAAAATATACATGCCTCTTCCCTTATACCAAGTTTCAGAAAGAGTTAATCAACATTGTTAGCATACATGGGCTAGATACATTGTACACATTACATATGATAAGATCATCTAACGCGTTTCACAGACTGTGTCCGCTTCCTCAGGGATGTAATTGGTACAGCTAGTAGGTGTATCAGCACAAAGGATGTTGCATTCACCGGTATGCTTACTCTCTTGGTATAAAGGTAGGCAAAAGGCAGAATAAAATCACAGCACACAAAGATGGCGGAATCCCATATATGTTCTCCAATGATATTCAGTACTTCTTCATATATTATTGGTAATACTCCATTATGGAGTGATAATAAGTAATTATCTTCAAAAACTAGATTCAAACATATGATTCCATCCATAAACGGATTTGCACTTAAATTGTAAGTAAAACCGCCATCCTCTGTGACACCAAATGTGTAAAAAAGGTTCATTAACTCTTTCTGAAACTTGGTATACGGGAAGATGCATGTATATTTTTTAACTGTTGTTTCTTAATGAAGGAAATAAAAGGTATATGACAATTTTTTATAAATTTATTAACGTTAAAGTTCCGTATTTTTCTTGTTCTTGTACTCTTCAATCAATTTTACACTTACTTGACAAACCGAGTAAAAGAACCAACACCAAATGAGAGAGCACCATACGACCCATTGGGCTCCCACACATCTTTAGCCATCCCCACAATTCCAGAGACCCCCAAGGGTACCCTAAACCACCAGGTGTTTATGGACCTATGGCTTTGTGCACAGGGGAAAAGTCATGCTGGAAAAGAAAACTGTTGTCATAAAGTTCAAAGTGAACAGTTATCTAAAATGTCCTTGCATGTTGTATCATTAGGAGTTCCCTTCCCTAGGAAACTTGGGTTATTTGAAAGAATGTCCACATACTGTATATTACCTGTATACTGTTGGGGTGATGGTCAGGTGTTCACATACTGTATGTTACCTTTATACTGTAGGTGTGATGGGCAGGTGTTCACATACTGTATGTTACCTTTATACTGTAGGTGTGATGGTCAAGTGTCCACATACTGTATGTTACCTATATACTGTAGGCATGATGGTCAGGTGTTCACATACTGTATGCTACCAATATACTGTAGGTGTGTTGGTCAGGTGTCCACATACTGTATGCTACTAATATACTGAAGGTGTGATGGTTAGGTGTCCACATACTGTATGTAACCTTTATACTGTAGGCGTGATGGTCTGGTGTCCACATATTGTATGTTATCTATATACTTTAGGTGTGATGGTCAGGTGTCCACACACTGTATGTTACCTTTATACTGTAGGTGTGATGGTCAGGTGTCCACACACTGTATGTTACCTATATACTGTAGGTGTGATGGTCAGGTGTCCACATACTGTATGTTACGTATATACTATAGGGGTGATGGTCAGGTGTTCACATACTGTATGGTATCTTTATACTGTAGGTGTGATGGTCAGGTGTCCATATACTGTATGTTACCTATATACTGTAGGCATGATGGGCAGGTGTCCACACACTTTATTTTACCTTTATACTGTAGGTGTGATGGTCAGGTGTCCACATACTGTATGTTACCTATGTACTGTAGGCGTGATGGTCAGGTGTCCACATACTGTATGTTACCTATATACTGTAGGTGTGATGGCCAGGTGTCCATATACTGTATGTTACCTATATACTGTAGGCCTGATGGTCACGTGTCTACATTCTGTAAGTCATTTAAAGCTTATTTGACAAAGCTGTTTTTCTGTAGTTGGAACATTACTTCCTTGATACACATTGTCTACCTTGTATCACTTAAACATCACTTCAGAAAGGTGTATAGAATGCTTTATTAGCCTGCTCTATGTGGTGGCATTTTATATAATACTAATACAATACTGTCACACTTATGGAAAAATCAATGAAAAAGTCAATTCTGCCATTATGAAGAAAGTTGATGTAAAAGTCAATTAATCCCTTATGAAAAATGTAAAAGCCAATTCAAAAATTCAAATAATTCTAAAGGCATCCAACTGCCAATGTTATACTCTTATTACAAGCAGTGTGGGATTGCCTCCACTGCTTCCAGATAGAAAACTCTGGGATGATAGAAGATAGAAAACTCCAGATGTGAAAACTTGCATCAAATGCTATGCCTGAGCACTGTTACTGATGTAGGGGGTAATATCACATGGGGACACATTAAATTCCTGTTCAGACTTCAGAGCAGGCAGGGAAAGGGAAACATACTGTTTTGTTACTCAAAATGGGAAAAGTTATGATATTTGAATTTGTAATTGGGTTTAATATTAATATTGATTTACAAATAAACTGGGGTTTTTAACATAATATTGATCATATCGTAGATATGAACATCCTAGTGGCATTTATGTCTTTAAATTATTAATAAATAATAAATTAAAAAGATCATAGGCTAAAATTAGCCACGGGTTATTTTTAACTAATCCATCTCAGTGGATAGAACCTATAGTGTAGTATGAATTTAAAGGTATCCTGATTACTCGTAATTTTCTCACGTGGAATAGGTCTCCAGTCTACCTGACGTAAAATAATCATTTCTATAACCCATCTTATCGTTTCATTACTGTTAGGTCTTATTAATCCAAGTGATTGGGTAAAACCAGTGCACCCTATTTAGTATGATGGAAAATCTACAGATATAGTTTTGCTTTAGTAATGTTTGAGGGTTAATGTCTGTAATGTCTGTCAGCTGCTTTGGACTGTAGTGAAGATGCAGTTGCAGAGATTGCTCTTATTGGGAAGTGGACAAATGAAAAAAACCCTACAGGGGAAGGAAGCCAAGAACTCCTAGTTCCCATGCTTCTGACAGGCAGACGTGTGAGTGTGTAAGGTACACAGAACTTAAAAGGTGGTGAGATCTGGCCCTAATCCTACTGTTACCCGAGACAGGAAAAAAATGTAATTCATAGTAAAATAGTCAGGGAATGGCTATGGATTGTTACTGGTACCAGGCTTTTATACAGTGAGATGGCACAATGCCCCAAAGAATGTAAGGACTTGAACTCTAAGAATGAAAGGCTCCAACATGTATAATGAGATTAGAACCAATACATGTACATTTATTAAAGCATGTACATAATAAAGTATGCACACATGTAACAGGCTTCTTCTCCTACAAGCAATTTGAACTTTCCCATGTGTATAGCTCCTTCTATTAAATAAAGTCATTTTTAATAAATTAACATATTTGCTATGGTGTGAACAGAATAATCTAGGCTCCTTCCCTTAACTAGCGCTGTGTATTTTTAATATTCTCTACAGAGCTGTGTATGTTCCTGTGTGAGGCTGAATTTTTGTTGAGCCAACAATCACAATCTCAGTAGCAGCCTAGCAGCAGTAAAATGTGTGAGAAGAAAGGTACAAATACTTGTCAGAGGGCAGTGGGGAATAGAAGCTCCTACAGATGTCTGATGAACGTCAGAGGATTGTTGCTGGAAAGGATCATTTGTGATTGTTTCTAGTGACAGATGAACAAATGAACACTGTACACACACCGCTGTTCTGTTGAATGGGGGGCGGTGTAAGAGCTGCACCCCGCTGTGATTTCCTCCATGGCTTCTTACACCTAGACTTATAATACTACAGCATCCTTTTTTTTCACCTTTTAGCCTGGACAGCAACCATACACTATGGCAACATTGGTATTATTTATTTATGAACAAGGCCCACTAACATTGTTTACAGCCTTCATTCACACAAAAGCCAATGTAGTTTCTGTTAAAACTCTGTACTCTGCAGATCACATTTTAAGAGTGGATACAGTTGTGTTACAGTCAGCTCCATCTGTCACTGAGGCACAAACCTTCTCTACATCTGTGTTTGACTCAATCCAAAAATAGTGGTTACCAAGGTTAGATTAATTGCTATAGAATAAGTACACAAAAATAATAAAACGAAACACAGGTTATTATCTAGCTATAGCAAAGTTATTTTGTTTTTAATTTGATTTAATATTTGTATGTTCCTCCAGTAGAGCAGATATAGTGGGTATCCCTTACATCCAATCTGGGGGCTACGAGTTTTAAAAGGAGCCAGTGCTCCGACTATGTAGGTTAAAGTATTTGCAAATTTTAAACAAACTGTAAATGCAATTTACAACAAGACTTCATTCACCTTCGTAGCTATAAGCATTGTTGGGAAATAATTTGCAAAACTCACAATAGAGACAAAAAATGTTAACTATTTCCTGTTAAAGCGGAATCTTGGCAAACTGTCTATCCTCTATTGTAAAGAACTAGGAAATATGTCTAAGCTATTAGAAACCAACTGAAACCCAACTTTAAAGTATACCTGTGCCTAGACTATGCATACTTAAGTAATAATGTATACTGAACAAGCAGTAAAAGTACTAAAATACAACCATTCATCTCTTTATCTGTAATCATTCAGAGGAAATGAATGAAATCTATTTTTCTAAATGACAAGCTATATTTCTAAAAATTTCTAAAAAAATGAATTTTGGCACACACACATTTGGTGTTTTTAAGCTGTTCTCATACATGACCCCAGAGTGATAGTGGTGATATCTGCAGATCTTTGGGTAAGTTCACATTAAAAGCAGCCAGTAAGGTAAAGAACGGCATGTTTATTAATTGTTTACAATATCTGAAAAATGTAATGTCCATTGTTCAGGCACAGGTAAGCTTTAAAGTCCTTGTTGTGATCTTTAGAAATCTTTGAGAATGAATTACTTCTCAGTACAAGTAGCTAGAGAGGTAATTGAATGTAAAATTATAACTTGCTATGCAAATCTTTCTCCTTAATGATTTATTTTTCTAAGGAATAAAGAAATCAATTTGAGATTTCTCTAAGTTTAGTGCATTCATTGAACATATTTGTCTATGTATGGTATTCAATTCTCCTCTAAAATAATTAGTTTTGTTATTTTCGGCAGTATGAGATAATAATGGCAATAACTTCTAATATTCTTTTCGTTTTAATTTTATCAAAAATTGGTACATTTTGACAAAACACATTTTGGTGTGTATTGTATATATCAGTGGTCACCAACCTTTTCAGACCGACAGACCACTATATTTACCGGCTCCAGACCGCGCATGCGCGGGGAGCCAGGTGTCACTCAAAGGGCAAGAAACTTCCCCTTTAGTGATTTCATGATGCCAGAACCCGCCCACTCTCCCATCGCAGGTCTGCACCTGGAGTCTCTGGACACAACCCGCCCACTTCCCTGATCCTACGGGGGACATGGTCCCCCACCCTGGCCGGTGCGTCCCCCCAGCGGGGTCCACCACCAAAATTCGGCTACTGCTGGTATACATTTTATACACGGTAGCTGACAGGCTGGTCATGATGGAGGTGTGTGGCAGAAAGTTTGTGGTGCATTTACTAATGCCAAAAAACACTGTCGCTTGGGGGTACATATAGCATCTCTCTGCAGCAGCTCCATGGGGGATGAATGTGGGCTGCAGTAATTGGTACTGGTTACTGTCACATGTGCAGGCGCTGGTTCTTTTTGAATCAGCACTGCCGTGCAAGTGCTTGAGTGGCTGGCAACGTACCAGCCATGGGGAGAAGGGCATAATCGTGCAATGGAGCAGCAGGTGTGAACATGACCTAACACAAGAAAACAGGAAAAGCGTTCACCACTTGTAATACTTATGTGTGCCTAGCAGCCAGTATAAGTCACTAAAAGGGGGTTAAACTTCTATTATGGCATTAGAGGGGGAATTGATACACCTTACCCAGAATTTAAGCAGGACAACAAGTAGGCTACTAGCATTGCTAAAGGTTATTTCCAATTATTGAGTGTGTGAGCATAGCCTAACTAGCAATAAAATCTATTAAAATCCAATCACTGACAATTTTGTTTTTTAACTATAAATCCAATATTAGGTATGCAATGTGTGCTTTTGACATAGATTGTTCCACAGCTGGCACCAAAGTTTAAAAGGACAAGTTTTCATAGAGTATCAGAGTAACCTGACCATTCATGGAGACTTTGTTCCAGGCCAGTGTCCCTTTCCCTAGTTAACATTAGCAATTTCCACTGACGTCAGTAGCAGTGCCAGCATCTTGTTAGCCTCTTGGTATACACGGAATTGCAGAGACTGAAGTTGGAACAAGAAGTATTAGGGCCCATTGTGAAGTGAATTAACAATAGAAATGCAATGTGGATATCTTGTAAGATGAGAAAGGAACAATTTTATCTCTGCAGATAAGCTTTAACTCATTATGCCTCTTTGCATACCAACTGGGCATTTGCAGGATCTAATAATTTTTAAAATGATCAGTGGAGCAGCTCAGTTAAAGGAATATAATGACATCAAATAACTACTGGTTTTGTTTTATATTGAATAAAATAGAGTAACAAATGCTGAACAAAATGAAAAACAAAATGTGGGTTATATTAAAAGCAAGCAGTGAATACAAATATGTCACTTTTTTAGTTTTAGATGAAGGTGAGAGAAAATCATCATAGTTTTCAATCAGTTCATGTGCTGACAAACAGCAAGCTGCTAGGATAGGAAGGTAGATTGACAGAAAAGAGTTCTGTACTGTATCGCTTCCGCCTCGCCGTACAGTTATAGTCAAAGGACATCTTGTGGCAGAAAGGTACTATTGTAGAGGACAGCTTCAGATTTAATGGTGTATTGCAGCAAAGGCAGTTTGTTTGTATTAATAAAGAAAGTTCATTGATTTATGCAATTGACATATAGCTGTATTGATGTCTCAAGCCTACCAGCTAACCAAGATTTATGCAAGTTAAAAATGTTCATTCGTCAAATTTAGAAGAAATTCTAATGATTTTTAAATACCACTTCAAGTGATTGGATGAGTATATAATATTGTCATCTTAACTAAATAAGCCCCATTGACTGTAAAAATCCATGGAAAGTACAAAATATCCATGCAGAGGGAATGGCAAATCAGCAAAGGTTATGGACGCACTTGTAGACCACCAACTTAGAAACAGCATGGGTGGTGATATCCTGCGTGAATGTTTTGAAGTAAAAGTAGAATTGACTAATATTCTTTTTATTATTATTGAAAAAACTGAAGCATAGAGGATAGCAACAGACTACTATATAAAATAGATATATGAGGAAGGTATGAGAGCTGGTAGTTTTAAAGATGCTGGTATATCTATTGATTATTACACAGTTTATATTACGTGCATGAATATTTTCACTTCCATCCATACGCCACCTACAATTAAAGAGGTTTACTATGGATTTGTAATTTATTTTCCAGGGCACAGGATAAAAATTCCTAATGCTTCAGATCATTTAAAAAAAAAAAAAAGTATCTGTTTTGTGTGGACCAGATCAGTAGGTCTTAGTGTCAGGACAATGGTGGTTGTATCTTTCAGAACAATAGGGTATGTCTTTGTTAAAAAAGCATTTTGATAGAATATGATTACACAAACAAATAGTTAAATGTACAAATGGGAGGGTTTGAGTTATAATTATGGTTAGTAAGAATGGTGAGTAATGGGGGAGTTTGTATAAGGCATTACTTTTAACACTGATAGCTTTGCGTAAATAAACTAGGGAAAAAAAACTCACTCACTTTTACCTTCGCAGATCCATCTTCTTTGCCCTCGCAGATGCAGGATCAGGTGAAGTAGATGGGAAAAAAGAGTGCCAATCTCACTGTGCATATGTGAGATCGGCTTTTTTTTTTTATCCCTTTGAAGATAAAGCTCCTTCTGGCTTTTAACCCCTTTTTCTCCAAAAAGAAGGTCATTTTTACCTTATATAAAAGGTTGTCTATGCATTTATGTAAGGTAAAAATGTTAGGTTCTGTCCATTTTAAGGTTAAGGTTTTAATCTTTAGCTACAGAAAAGGTTTGCAAAACTGCTCAACACATTTTTTTCGGTAGACACGCTGAATAAATTAATGAAGTGTAGGTATAGTAAAGTTTTTTTCTTAGTAGAAATGTTAATTTAATGCTTGCCAAACCCTTGGTAATCTATAGAAAAGTAGTAAGACTAGTTTCACTAACCAAAGGAGGTAAGTATTTGTGAAACCAAAAACAAACAGGCTTTTTGGCAATTCATGAAACATTTACTGAAACAATTGTAAAAAAAGCATTATTGTGGCTAGACATATTTACCACATTCATATTTTTGGTGCTTCTTTAATAACAACATGGCAAACTAGACAACCAGCGGAAAGGGAGGGAAAGTCTGAGGTCCTGATGTGTTTTGCTGTATAACTTTTTCAGGGGAAGTTTAGACGTGGGTGGTGATTGCTATGTACACATAGAGAATTAAAACAGGATCACCTGTGAAGGGGAGAGCAGGACAAGGAACTTTGCCACTTTGTATTGACACCCAGAGCAGATCTACTCCAGGAAGCTAATCTAGATGTACTCCATCCACCTTTTCCTATTCTCCCCTTTACTGGGTATCCTGTTTCAATTTTCTTCTGTGCACATAGCAATCGCCACCTGAATCCCAACCTCCCTTGAAGCCATAAAGTGAAACGCGTTGGGACCTGAGACTTACCCTCCCTTTCCACTAACTGTTGTTGTCTGGTTTGCAAAAGATCTGATCGTGTCGTTATCTGTATGTACAGGATCGGTGCCATACGATCGTTCGCAGATATCGTGCAGGATCGTTCGTCGTTCGTTTACCAACGATATAAAATTGGAAGTGTGTACGCAGCTTAATGCTCTTTGCAACCCCCCTCTACAGATGTCAGTTTATTATGTTGAATATACCTGTTGGCAATGAAAATGCTAATAGGAGGGAACAGTATGAACAAATAAGTGGCCTTATCAATCTGCTTCTAAATGTTCACATATTTTTATGTATATTGCTGCTAAAGAAAGGTTTATTTACTTCTGGTAGAAAGAATTATATTGCTTTTAAAGAACTCGTGGGAGATGTTTCAGAATGAAATGCTGGTCTCTTGCTGTATAATCCTACCCTTTCTTTATCTGGCTAGGTTAACTCTGCAGTGTTTGAAAAATGTGATTCTATTGTGTTTGCAGCATTTTATTGTTCTTTTATGTATTATTTTCTGCATCTTATAATAACATATGTTAGAGCTATAGGTCTGTCAGTGTAGGACTATATATCAGCAGTTGCAACTGTATGCAAAGAGAAGACACCTCTAGATGTCCAAATAACAAATGTAAAACATGATATGAGAACATTTCTGTGCTCTCCAGCTATAGTCCAGGAAATATTGATCTTATGATGTACTTTATTTATTACTATATAGTGGTTCATGGGGTTCCTTTTCTGTAACCTGTTATGCTTATTGATCCAGTGACTGTTTTGTAATCCATACATGTAACCTTGCCAAGGCAAGATTATTACTTTTGACCAACATGCCTATGAGGCAAACAGAAAATCTGCCATGTTGTTCAGTAGAAGTTTCGCTTTGGCTGTTTAATTCTCACACATCTGTTTTCTGTGTAACCTATTATTTGTTAAAACACTACATTTTTATGATACATCTACATTATTAAGCAAAATGTGTCAGAATTAACCATTTTTAGTAAACCACCAGTGGATTAAAAAATAGTGGGATATTGTGTGTCCCATGCTATGAAAAAAGTATACCTGTAATTTTAATAGGAATCTAGCAGTATCCTCTCCCTATCTCTCTTACAATCTATACCTGGCATCACATGTCAAAAAAGGGGCCCTTTGAGGATCTTGGATAGCCTAGACCAGCCTTTCCTCACCTTTTTAACATGGGGAAACCCTTCTATAATTATTATATCCATAACTCATAGTACATTAGTGTCAGTAGGAAGCATATCACCTTTACGGATAGCCAAAAACATCATTGGTATTAGTAAACTGACTGAGAGGTACAAATTACTCTACTAATTATTAATATGGTACCCTTAGCAATCTCTGGATGAACCCTAGGGATCCACGGAACCTTGGATGAGAAACACTGCTCTAACAGTTGTCAACTCTATGCAAAACTGTCCCTGTCGCCTAGAATTGAATCACATATATATTCTTTTCACTTTTGGGATTTTTTAACACATTATTATTCTTTACTGTTTTGTGTGTAATCATTAGGCAAACACAATTTTCATGTTAATAAGTTTGAAAGAAAAAATAAACCTTTAATTCAGTCTGTCAGGGTTTTCATTTTGGGAATAGACATGTTAATCAATTTTTAATAGATCTCAGAGAGCTGGAGCTTTTGACATGTTTTCTTCCTAAAAGTAAAAAAACAAATAAATTTAGATTTGCATTACAATACAAAGATACTATTATCAATCTTACTGGGATGAATGAAGATTTACAGGAATGCTGCATGGCCCCCTTAGCAGAGACCACCTAAACAAAATTTAGGTAGGCATTTTGGCCCTATGGTGTCTGCTAAGTGCAGTGTACAGACACAGAGCAGTGTGGACAGATCCGGGTCTTTGCCTCATTCTTTAGAAGTATAGGGATATATAACTAAAAGGCTTGTTTTGGCAGGACAACCTGCAGTATTTGTACATAACTTTTTTCAACTATGCTCTTTGGAGTAGTAGCAGTGTTACGGCAAACCAGCAAGTACCAATTAAAGCACTTAAAATAGAAAGGATCATATCTCATTCACCTCAGATAAGCTTTTCTTTGTGGTAACTGAGATATTATGTAATCTCAAAACCTAGAACCTCTTAACATTCTTTATAAATCTGTTTTGCATTGTTTATTTAAAAGGAAATTACAAACACAACTACTAGACTTTTTGTCCCAATGGCAATAGTCACCAGATGTACAAGAAACATTTTATACATCTTTGCAATACATGCATTTTGCTTCGTTTATCCATTTAACATGGCAAAAAGTACAGGAGAATTACCTGGGTATTAACTCACTGAGCTTCTATCTTCTTATATTGGACTGACAATTGCCTCTGTTGTACTGAAATCTCAAGCATCACTGTAAGCCCTGCCCGTGTCTTTACTGCTTGACTACATAACTCCTATTAGCCCTTTTGGTCTGTCTTACATACATACACTAATTTCTTCTCAAGCAGCACGAGTTGCTGCCTTGACTCCTCCAAAACAGCCATCCATCACAATGGGCCTGTTCTTGTGATACAGAATACAGAATAGACGGTTTTACCAAAAACAAATGTTAACACAGAATATTTTTATCAATCTTTATACATTTTCTTTTTTTACAGAAATTTGAGTTCTTCAAGAAAAAGTTGTTTAAATGACCCTAATGTATTTTGCTACATTTGTGGTGAATATTCTCAGCAAAAACAGGGAAAAAACATTACAGAATTTGTGAAACAAGCATATCTTGCATATTTTGGTAATAAACGGAGGGACCAAGATAAGTATTGGGCTCCCCATATGGTATGCATATGGTTGTGTAGAGTGGTACGTCAGTGGAAAAATGGAAAACTGAAAAGTTTGAAACTTGGTGTACCAATGATATGGAGACAGCCCGAAAATCATTATAATGATTGTTATTTTTGTGCTGTGAATATAAAAAGTTTTCAATCGTTACAAGAAAAGAGTGGGAGTACCTTGATTTGGAATCAGCAAGACGACCTGTGCCGCATGGTGCCGATGTTCCCATACCAGTGTTCTGTACACTCCCTGATATTCCTGTATCTGACATGGAGGATATACAGGGTTTGGAGTGTAATCCAGGAGTTAGCAGTGGAAGTGAATATGAAGGAAGTTTTTCATCAAAACAGCAGTTCTCCCAAGAAGAGCTCAATGATTTAATACGTGATCTAAGTCTGTCAAAACAAGCATCTGAACTTTTAGCATCCAGGCTAAAGGGAAAAAACTGTCTGAGACCGGAAGTAAAAAAATGGTTTATAGGACAAGAGAGGCGACACTCCTAACATATTTCAGTGAAGACTTTGTGTACTGTTGTAACATCCCTGGACTACTAGCCCATATGGGAGTTCCAGAATACCGAGCAAAAGACTGGCAGCTTTTCATAGACAGTTCCACTCGAAGTTTGAAATCTGTTTTACTGCATAATGGCAACTGTTATGCATCAATTCCAATTGGTCACTCAACAAAACCTAAAGAAGAATATGAAAATATCAAAATGGTCTTACACAAAGCTTTGCTATAATGAACACCAATGGTACATATGTGTTGATTTAAAAATGGTGAACTTTCTACTTGGACAGCAAAGTGGATACACAAAGTACCCATTTTTTAACTGCTTGTGGGATAGTAGAGCAAGGCAGGATCACTGGAAAAAAGTGACATGGCCTCCAAGGGAAAACATGAAAAAAGGTGCAGCGAACATCATTTCCGAGCCAATAGTTGACAAAGAAAAAATCATTCTCCCTCCACTACACATAAAGTTGGGGATAATGAAGCAATTTGTTAGAACTCTGAGCAAGGACTGTGATTGCTTCAAATACATTTGTACATTCTTCCCTGGGTTGAGTGCTGAAAAATTAAAAGCAGGAATCACTGATGAGTCAAATTTCAAATTTCACACGTTACATGACTGATACTGAAGCTTCTGCCTGGCACAGCTATGTCATGTTTGTCAAGAACTTCTTGGGTAACCATAAAGTACAAAATTATAAAGAACTGGTACAAAACCTACTCTTAAACTTTAAAAATTTGGGTGCTACTATGAGCATAAAGGTACACTATCCCCATAGCCATTTGCAAAAATTTCCAGAAAACCTTGGTGACTTCATTGAGGAACAAGGGGAGAGGTTCTATCAAGATATAAAGGTGAAGGAAGAAAGGTATCAGGGCAGATGGGATAGATACATGATGGCAGACTACTGCTGGAGCCTTCAACGTGATTATCCTGATCATCAGCATAAAAGGAAATCATACAAAGATTTTCAATGACTTCTTTGTGATTTATTCTGTAAATATACTGAATATAGAAAATATATTGACATCAAGTATTTCAAAAATGTAATTTTGTATACGTAGGCATATCTAGTTTAATTAATTTAAAAGAGCACAAGGGAATATTGGAATATAGTCTCTCAAAAGACAACGCAGTGCCCATATATTTTTTTTATTGAAAAAATCATATCATTCTAAAAACCCATATATTGTGTATATGCACATAGTACATAAAATAAAATATATAAGGTTGTACAAAATTTCTAGAAGAATGGTAATTGATGACTCACTCCCAAAGCAGTTTGCCCTAAATGGGCTTCATCGGGGATATTGAATAATTTTTTAGAGATGAAAAGTGTACAACTAAGATCAGTCAGGAGAGGTTGGGAGGAATGAAAGGAAATTGATGGGGTATTTGTTGAGGGACCCCAGGTCCTCCTTTTTCTTCTCTCATTTCTTTGTTTCTCATTATTGAAACAAGGTAAAATAAAATAAAGCTGTTATATACTTTGTAGGGGGAAAAGAAGGTTTGGGTCGTTTATGTAGTTCCTAAAAATCACCTTTAACAAATAAACAGCATGATAATTATTGTCATCTAGTATGTTTGTTTTTTTTTTTAAATGGAACTTCCCTTAGCTTTTTCTTTATTTATTCAAACTTTGATTTCCCATAATTATAGTAGAATGATATGCAACTTTTTTAGATTGTATACTGCTGGATGTCTTTTTTTCCTTTTATGTTTTAGTGAAACAATATATTTTCTCTATTTCCGAAGAACTTGACCTCATATAAGCACAGCACATTTTTGTTAGTTGCATTTTTTTACTTTTCCAGCCTTATTTGTCACTACTAATGGGTGTTGCTTGAAACGGGGTTGAGGTAAGGACATAGTCATAAACACTTCCTTTACAGCTTCCTGAAGCAGGAATGCAATGGAATGATGCCATACTGTATTGTTTGTTACTTAAAAAATGCAATGGCTTTTTATAGCTTAGCTATAGTATAGTCAGAAAAATATACTGGCAGTTGACATAAAACAGAACAGCTGTTAATATTCCAAGATCTAATACACAGTTATACTCACAAATATATTTTGATTTCAGGTACAAAATAATGTGTTGGATTAATATGTATTCATTCACATGTTGGGAAGTCCATCAGGAGTTATAACTAATAAATGAAGTTTCACTACTCATGGCCGTCACCAAATGCCTCTACCTTTGTGAAATATACAGCAAGATGTTCAAGTTAAGAAAAGTGCAACATTTGGGAAACCACTTGCATGGTAAACTTTCACTTGTGGACATCTGGTGCTATGTGGGAGAAAAGATTAAAAATTAGAATTTAGGAAATCACCTGTTGTTGCAGCATCTGACGTGGCGATCTAATATCTTGGCTTTGGATCTTATGCTTACTTACAGGGTAACAACTATATATAAAAGAAGACATCCCAAGCATTAATTTACAGCTGTGACCAACTAAAATATTTTTTTAATTTCATTCTGTGATAGGTAACTAATAGACAGATCGACACTAATGACATGGGGATCTCAGAGCTGCAAGAACTTGGCCCAGAAGTAGTTTTTAGGACTGATAGTTATGTTTCTCCTTTTGCCTTTCTTCTTCTTCTTCTTTTAATTAATTAACTGATAAAGCTTTACTTTCTTCATAGTCCCAAAGAAAGCAGAGCCTAATGCATATTTGAAAAGCACATTAATGTTTTAGGTAGAACTCAAAAAGAATACCACTACTGGAGTCCTTATTGGTAAAGCTTAGGTTATTTGTTAAAAGATATAAACTATCTCTACTCCACTCTATATCTATTCTCCCCTCTTCCCTTTCCATTAAAGCTTAAACAGTCCCTGTCACCAACTAACACAATTGCAGGTAAAAGCACAGAATAATAAAGTGTTTGCTAAATGCTAACTTGCAAATGTTTCCTTTTCATAAACTGCTTTATTCTATATCAAGGTGCCTTTAAATTAGAACTCAGTCAATTTCCTAGCATAGCCAATTTCGCATCCCTCTATCTCACTTTATAGCCCACTTTGTGCCTCTTTATTCTATTCCAAGCCTCTTTTTATTTCATTTTTATGAATACAAACACTTGACTTGTCTACTTTGGTCAGGCCAGCATGATTAGAATATCAAATAATGGGAGCTTTAGTATGTGCCAGTTCTCTCAATATTAATGGTGGGTTTCTAGCAGTCATTTGTTGATGATGGAGAAGTTTATAAAGAGCATGGCAGTCATACACAGCCATGCCTACCCAGGCAGAAATGCAGCACCAACACAAGCTGCCTTGTCTGTGGCTTCCCATATAATAGAACATTTCCTATACTGCCAAAGATTGCACCCAAAGCAACACTATGTGACAGTGTAATTATTGTACAAGAAGAGGCTCTGAGAAACCAGGGTTCATTTCACCAAGTTCATCAGTCAAGATGCATGTGGCTTTTCAGCACCTTTTGAAGCAAAAAGACCAAAAATGGTGATCTGCAGTGAGGCACGAAATACAATTCCAAGGTGTTGCTCCTGTAGTTAGGAAACAAGAACAGGAGGAAGAGAAGGACTTACTGATGTCTCAGGGTCAACAGAATATTTTGCCTACTGTCTCATCTGAAGCTGAATAAAAGGACAGTGGTGGGAAAATGTGTGGATTTTGGATAAACATTGGATGAATCTTGGGTGAAAGCATATATAATTATACTCCTTGGTGTCTGTTGTTGTGGTTTGGAAGATGTATTTTGTGCCCTCTAAATGTTGCTTTGTTAATAAATGTTCTGCTGCTGGAATCAAGGTGTATTGGCAATGAAAATTTAAATCAGATGATTGATGATGGTGCCATCCATTTGTGGTTTACTACAGCATTTGGTGAATTATGGTCTTGGAGTTGTAAGGCATAAGACTTGCACTAGCATCTGTCATATTTGCTAAGAGCATTTTGCTCTCATCAATGATAACCAGTGTATTAACCTAAAGATAACCCTGTTGCTACCTCAGGCTATTAAAATCAGAGCATGTAATGTGTACATT
>NC_092859.1:70587533-70594497 GCF_032062135.1 Pyxicephalus adspersus
CTGACTTTAAAGATGAATGGTTCACGTGCACATCTGCATTACAAAAAGTTTAAAAATGCATGAACATTTTCTCTCCAAAGAGATCATTTTTAAATTAGGTCCTTTTTAATGGAAACAAGCATTATCCATCATGGGTACAGCCAAATTATTCAATAAATGTGATTCTGACTAATTAGGAACCCCTTAACTTGTAATGTTTGACTATACTGTCATATCTATATTTAATGTTTGCCTAAACAACTGATAAAAAAAAATGCAATGTTGTACCTAAACTCAACATTTTCACTTTACATAAAAGGGTATACATCCCTTATATGGAAAGGAAAAATGTTTTTTATTTTTCATTTTATTGAGTGCAACCTCCTTTTTTTAAAAAAAAAACGGTGCAGCACCCCCCCTTCAGTCTTGATCGACTAGGCGATCAAGACTAAATGGAAGCACAAAGCCTCCCATGATACCTACATCACAAATCCTGGGAGGCTCTAGGTGCTCCCTCTGCGCTTGCACTAATCTCAGACATGAGCAGAAGGGGCCTTTTTTCTATTAGTGTAAAGAGATGCCGATCTCACGCAAGCTGAGCTCAGTGAGCTCTTTTTTTCCCCCTTTGCAGTGGGCTACGCCATACGATCTCGCACCTGTGCAGTGTGAGATCAGGTGACGTGCCAAAAAGAGCAAAGAAAAAGACGGAAGAGAAGACTAAAGATGGGACGAAGAGAAATCCCAGGACAACGTGGGACCGGATGGCAGGAAGGACCAGCGCATCGAGTGACCTGCAGGATTAAAGGTAAGTGTAAAATGCTTTGTTTTTAGTTTACTTAAACTTCAATTGGAAAATTGAATAAAGTCCTTTAAAGTCAAACCTTTTTTTCTCTTTGTCCCTTTGTTCCAGTTATGATTATATTAATTGATTAAACAGTAATCAAACAAAAATATATTACTATTAGTAATGTTGTAGTTAATATACATTTGAATTTATAGTCAATGAGTTATCTTTTGCCTTTGTTTCTACTATGCTGCAAATATAGATATTCAAGTTCACACTGATGATAAAAAGTTTTATTGTTAGCACATGCAGCACATTCCTACACAATGCAATAGGATTGGGTATTCAGCAGTGCAAATGTAATTCTTTTAACACATATTTTGCTAGCCTAATGCCTTAAACTATGTACTCACACTAGATTATTGTTGCCTGAGATGAACGATTCTTATTGTCTTGGGTAGAAATCCTGCATCATGTGTACAGTGATTCCCCAACAGTGGCAGATCAATGAATGACTGAGCGTGGAAGACCGCTGTGCTTTCCTATGGTGAAAATCACAGCTGAAGTGTCACTCAGATTAGTGAGAACAGAGAATTACAACAGATTTCTTTGTCGTGATATCCATTACTTGTAAGAAGTTATAGGCCTACTTAGCCTACTAGGCTCTACATGTAATCAAAATGTCACTTCTAGGTTCCCTTGACCTGTGAGCTACACCTCATATAAAATTTACAGCCATTACACGCCTACAGAGAGATGCTGTCCAGTGTTGCCTGTGGTTTCCCTGCAGCTGATCTGTTCCTTATCATTGCTTTACCATTTTTTGTTCCAAGGGATGTCATCAAATTTAACTCTAAATCTCCTATAAAATCCTCCTATTTTGATGTCCACTTTAAACAACAAC
Organism: Pyxicephalus adspersus; assembly: GCF_032062135.1. Taxonomy (NCBI): domain Eukaryota; kingdom Metazoa; phylum Chordata; class Amphibia; order Anura; family Pyxicephalidae; genus Pyxicephalus; species Pyxicephalus adspersus. The sequence continues at coordinate 70,589,201 of NC_092859.1, forward strand.
TATAATCAAACAGTGAAATACACATCTTTATAGGTTCCCATTTTTTCAGGTCATGGTTTAGCTAACAGTAGTTAGTTACACTCAAATAGACTTTTTCTGTAATGTTGAGGACACTTTACACATTCTAGTAGGACCCTTAGCTCTTTTCAATGTACTAACTGAATACACCATGTCATTTCTTCAAGTATGTCTTATATCTCTGGGGACTGTTTATATAAAGACCTATTATTTGCTTGTTTAAATATGTTAAAAAGTCTGTTTCACTATTTTCACAGGGTATAGTTACTTCTTCTGTTTATTCAATATTACCCTGCAAAGCACAGGGTACAGGGTTTTCTGGCCCCATCGAAAGCACAAGCACAGGGTTTTCTGGCCCCATTGAAAATTAGTGCTAGCCACACAAGTGGTTGATGCTCTAAAATCGACCACTCCCATCTGCATAAATATTTTTACACAGGTGTGGTAACTGCTTTAGCTATAATGTGAAGGTAACAGCACCTTTTTATATACTTAATAATAACTTTGTATTTAACAAGAATACAGAACTGTTTAAATATCTTGGAAAAGATTGCCTAATGACTGAAATGCTGCTGTATTTTGGCTAAACAGAACTTTCTGAAGATCCTTTGGTGTGATTGACTTAATCTTTTATTCTAGAGCCAAGACAAAGATTGCATTTTTTCTTTAGTGTACACATGATATTATTACTTTAAAAAAGTTTAATGGACTGCTGTAATGTTTATTACAATGGTGGTTAGCATGTTGTTTTTAATATTTTCACTAGATGATAATTTCTTCTCAAAAATGAAATTTCAAAGCTTTGGGTTTTAAATAATGTGCATTTTCCCCTACTTATTGCTTATCTAGGGCAACAAGAGGGTGCCTGTGGCAAGATGTGCCTTTCTTGGAAACCATGGGAAAGGTGAAGTAAATAAAATTGCAATACCAAACCATGGTAAAACTTATATATGTGAATGTAGCCGTGCAAAGCATGTAATAAGTGAGAATTGCTAATAAATGTTCTTAAATTCCTCCATCAGATCAATGCCTGGTTCACCACTATGTGGCAAGACAGCTTGTCAGGATGTGCTTCTTGGGTCCCCTGAATTTCTCATTCTTTTCTCTTTCTACCACTGCACCTCTCCCAGTACCTGGAGTATTGCTCACCAATAGGTAGCGGCATACTACTGACTGATAAAAGTTCATGCCACAGTTTGGGGCGGGAAATTTAAATATTTTATATAATATAACACAAAATAGCTGTATTAGGTTCAATACAAAGAAATCTTCATATAATAAATATATATATAATTATATATGTTATACAAGCTACTGTACAGTTATGTTACATGTTTCCACAGATTTTTGTGTTTTCTTTTTAAAGTTTATTAATAAATTTATTAATTTTATTAAATATTGGACATATTTCCGTGGGTTATACCTAAGAATTATAGGCCTACAATGTAAAAATATAGTACTATACAGTATACAAAATTATTAATTATTTTTGATTTATTTATGCATTCTTGTTTAAGCTGAATTTTGGGGTTTTATTTAATTTTATTATTAAATTAATTTTTTTTACATGATTGTGTGTTTCAAACTTTTTTATTTTCAGGATATCTACTAGACCCTTGTTTGGACATATTTCGGTAAGTTCCAGGTCTACAATATAAAAAAAAATTAAAAACAGTGTACCACTTTTGGTACAGAAAACCAGACATCAGCGAAACCCCCAGGGGGTTAAGTAAACAGCATTGTGTTTATTATTTGCAGCAAATGCAGTCATACGCACAGCATGGTGGCTCAGAGGTTAGCACTCTGGCCTTTGCAGTGCTAGGTCGCAGGTTCGAATCTTGGCTAGGACACTATCTGCATGGAATATGCCGATTCTCCCTGTACTTGTGTTGGTTTCCTCCCTCATTCTAAAAACATGCAGTTAGGTTAATTGGGTTTACCCCCAAAATCAACCTTGGACTGTAATGAAGAATACATAAAGACATTAACATATGACTGAGTTAGGGACATTAGATTGTGAGCCCCTCTGAGTGACATAACAATGGACTTTGTAAAGCACTGTGTAATATGCTGGTGCTATATAAATACTGTAAAATATTAATAATGTTTAGGTGAATTGGAGCAATGGTGCTGACATTCTAAGCAGGTATCTGAATGTGCCTGCACTATAACACTGCAATAAGGCTGTGGCTGAAATTGTCTCAGCTATCCTGTCTCTAGAACAAATAATTAAACAAATGTCCCCTGCAAAAGAAGGTTGTACATTTTCACCTTTTCTGCCACTTGCACCATCAACCTTTTGCAGAGATCAGTGGCACAGCCAGCAGCAGAGGTGAACATTTATTTGTTTCACCATAGTCATTTTATTTTCATATTTAATTTAGTGATAGGAGAGGGATTAATCAACAAATGATAAAAAAAAGTTTGTTTCCTTTTGTATTCAATGGGACAAATACAGAAACCTTTATATGAAGTGGTTAACATACTTATACCATTGTGTCAGAGCAGCTTGGCGAGCACACAGAAAGAACTCTAGGCATTGGAAGCAGTGCTGCGTTCAAACACTTTTATTTACATAAGGAAGCACTCTTGTCGGTAACCTTGGTCTCTGCAAAGGATATATTATGTCAGGGTCTTCAAATTATTTATACCACCCCCACCCTGGCCTAATTTCCTTTAGAACCAGGAATAAATGTTATGACTATGGGATAAGCACAGTAAAAGTAATAGGCTCACTAAGCATGCTTTTATGCTGATATTTACAGCTCACATGGGTATGACTCTACATTAAAAGGGCTGTTTATCCAGAAAACATATTTTCCAATTGGAGAAAAAACTTTGATATTGAGATCAAACCTATTGGAAGAAATATTTTAAGAATATTTTAAAAAACAGTAATCTATCTGTATCTATTTAAATGTCACCAAGCAAGTCATAATTGGAATATGGTTAGAAAACACATCTACTGTATAGATATCTTCTGTCTGATACAATCCACAATAATATTCTAAGCTTATGTATTACATGTGAAATCTAAATACAACTTTGATTTGAAATACAACTCTGACTTTTGTATATTGAGGAAGGAATAGTAAATATTATTGCAAAAGCATGTAGTAAGCCAGTATGGCTAGCATTTCCCAGTTCCATCACATGGCACCACCAGATTTTTCTATCTTCTCTTCCTAGTTGTGATCTTTGGCCATCTTGATTGGCTGGGCAGGGCCAGGGCAGGCGTGCGGGAGTTCATTCAGTCTTGGCAACTGCAGGGTAATTCAGGATTGCTAGGTATCATGGGAACGAACAGTTGCACTTACCAATCAGGCAGGTAAGAATGCTTTTTGCAGAAGGTACATTGCTTGTTCCTTTCTGCAATAAAGCCCTGCCTGACCACACGATTTTAAAGTGGAACTTTAGTTCCTCTTTAAATTCCACCATCTGATAAATGCCTGTTTCACCACTTGGCAGGAAGTGTTGCTAGGGTACATCCAGACTTCCCATTATGGCTTAGGTTGTGCACACATTAGACTTTCGTTGCTGGAAACAATCTATCATGATCATTTTCAGTGACAGAAGAAGAAGGATTACTGTACAGATCCACCATTCTGTTTCATGGAAAATTTAGTATAATACTATATTGAATGACTTAGTCCTCTGTGATGTGTTTTTATTATTATTATTCATAATAATATTAATAAACAGTATTTATATGGCACTAAAATATTACACAGCGCTGTACATTAAATAGGGATTTTACAGCTTGTAGATAGTGGTTGTATATTGTAAAAGTATTTATTGTAATATTTTTAAAGCATCCATAAATGAACATCTAAACAAAACTTTATTTATTTATTTATTTTTAATATAGACAGTATAGAACAGTATCTTTACACTCAGAACTGACTTGTAGAACATCATCTATAATTATGCTTTCTCTTTTTGCCTAGTATGGCAACAACGAACCAGAATACATAAAAGATTTACACAGAAGTTAAATAAGTTATTGTTTAGCTCCAGGCAGACATAAATGTCTGTTATGTTTCAACTAAAAGAAATTACATGTACTTTTATATAGAATTGCCGTAAGTGCCCGCAACTGCAGAGCTATGCTTACACTGGGCAAGGGAGGGACAGCTCTATGGGACTTTATGGATCCATTGTATTGCACAGAGTTTCCAGTCTTCCTTCCTGAAAGGAGAGCAGAGGGATGACCTGGTCAGTGTGCAGCCCTATTCATTGTTCAGACAGCATGCTGGGATTGGCTACTGATCAAGACATAATGCTTAAAGGTTAAAAGTTTGTTATTCCCTTCCTCACTTGTATAAATGTTGTGTGGAGCCACCTTTTTATGTATACACAATTGTAAATGAAAGAAGAAGAAAGAAGTTTGAGGCTCATGCTTATTGTGAAAAATTAATTATGTATTTTGGCATATCTGTTCAATAAATAATTACAAAGTACACATATAAGTATTTTACCCAGGTCCTGTTTAACACTTCACAAGACTCAGGTATTTCATACTTTACAGGGTGCTGCTAAACTTTTTTTTGACAAAATCTCTCCTGTGATTGGTACAAGAGTCAGTTGTGTTCATATTTAATATTAGCCAATCTGCTGGGATATGTGCAGAAAGGCAAACAACCCTTTTAAATTGAAGGTGCATTCATCTATCGATGTTGTATGACAAATGGGGACAGGAAAGTGCCTTCCAGTTTCTTTAGATGTAGATCAATGGGGTCAGAAAGTGCAGCTGAGCTTTGAGCAGCCAGGAACAGCCAAGAGGCTTTAATGCTTAAATGCAACATAGTTAGGTCACTGATCCAGCTGTGCTAGTTGGCAAATAAAATAAATAAAGTCTATAAAACAAGAAAAGCTGAAAACAATATCTAATAGGGCAACATGTGTTTGAGCTAGGGCATGATACCTTTGTGCCTGTAACTGCTTGAATAATGTTTCAATAAAATGTAAAAGGAACTTGCGGTGGTACAGCTTGTGTGTTTGATGAAAAGCCGTATTTTGTCAGGCTTTACATATCAAATAATATCAGCAGGGAAATTCCTGATTTTTTCAGTCTATTTCGATCCATGGACTTGGTATCATCAGAGCTAAGTCTCAAGGCAACTTTTCCCTACTCTGTTGATCACCCCCTTCTAATACAAATCATGCGCTCCATTGCTATCAATGACACTGCTTTCTCTTGGTTTGCTACTTACCTGTCTGACTGCTCCTTTCAAGTAATTCCTCCTCTCCCACTTTCCTCCCTGTTGGTGTTCCCCAAG